>NC_091625.1:29097166-29400196 GCF_027580195.1 Bos mutus | reverse complement strand
CCTTTTTTCAATATCAAAACACTTTTTTTCATTCACAATAGTACCCCCCAAATATGCTGCATGGACTTAAGCTATTTGAAATCAAGGCCCCATTTTATTCTAGGGAACTTAGAACTGTTTATTGATCTCTTGTGCTGTGAGGTTATCCACTGACCAAATGTGTTCGGTCCCAATAAAAAGCTGGAAGCGAGACTCATGGCTGTCTTGTTCCTTGCTCTCTTCCTTGGAAGCATAAAACCATCCGACACAACTTATTTCATTTGAAGAAATTATCCTCTGAATACAAAACAGACACCATTTGCCATGGCAACTCCATCATGACTTGTGGTGGAATCAATTAATCAAAGCAGGTATCGAGGGAAAGAACATATGTTCAGTGACAGAGATCAACTTTCCTGAAGAAGAGCTTCAGGCAAAGTCGCACAAGCTTATATTTTGGTGACAAGGATGTCAAACAACTCATCGGATATGTAAAATAACTCACAACCAAGACCTTTTCAACAATACCAAAGTCATGGGGTTTTCATTACTCTCCATATCACTAAATTATAATGACTAATGGTGCATTTCAAACAGTGTTTAACTTTCAAAATAATTGGACATTAACTTCAAGGAAAATATATCATGAGGGGAATAAGTCCCCTATAAATGATACTGCTCAGTAAGGCCAGACTTCATAATCTGATATCAGGTTAGAGCCATCTGAAAGGCAAGAATTTTAGAATCAGAGACTGGCTGAGTTGTATGGGAACTTAGGTCACTCAGCATAACTATGTTACTTAATGAATGAAGACTCTTAATTATAGCAAATGACTACCCAGCAAGTTATGAGCAAAGCTTGATCAAGACTCCCGACTCCTAGCCCTATGTTCATTACATTTACAGCATTTTAGGTAGTTTCTGGGGTGATTTACTTGTCTTCGTTTCATACCAATGTCTCTGGCCTCTGGCATTAAGAGAGAAGTACCTGGGTTGGAGCTGAGGATATGAGAATGGATGGCACACTAACTGTCCTTTGGAAATAGTGGCAGTGTCTCTCCTGAGCTCAAAATCATACAACTGCTCACTCTAAATAGAGTAGAGTGAAAGGAATATTTTATTGTCTTTTGAACAGAACCAGAAGCTCAGTTCCCAAGAAACAAATATTTTCCCCAATGATTTTATCATTTTGATGAATTTCTGCTGTGTGTGCATGCTAAGTCACCTCATCATGTCTGACTCTTTGTGACTCTATGGACTGTAGCCCACCAGCCTCCTCTGTCCATGGGATTTTCCAGGCAAGAATGCTTGAGTGGGTTACCAAGCCCTCCTCTGGGGCATCTTCCTGTCCCAGGAATAGAACTTGCATCTCTTAGGTCTCCTGCATTGGTGAAATTTCTGTTAGAAGGTGGCAATATCTTTCTGAAGACAATATTCCTGCAAAAGCAAAATAAAAAAGAGAACTGCTGTTATATTTTTTTCAGTGACCTGTTTTTCAGTTTAGTCATTGTGTATGTGTGTGTGCATACAAACTAAGGGAAAGCATTTTTAAGTATTTGGATCACAAATTTAAAAAAGAAAAATTAAATATTCCAAAGGTAACTTTTATGTTCTAAAATAGATTCATTTTATGATGGTTTGATTTTATTTGTTTAAAATAAAGTTACAAGATTTAAAGCAGAGCATATTCAGCAGACTTTGAAAGGTTCATAATTGTTTACTGTAGCAGCAGGTGATTAAGAAAGGGTTCAGAAACTGTTTTGCATGGCCCTCCAAATTATTCATCATTTGAATCAGTCCAACGTGTTCAGTTTTCACAAACCAGCTTAGTATCACTGCCAAATTAAAGCTGGCATCTTGAAAGCTTATTGAATCTTTTTGACCAAGTGCTTTGCAGTTGTTTAAAATTTTGCAAAGAAAGAATAATTATCAAAGATGGAAAAGCACTTGCCCATGAAAATAAGTTTTAACACTGTTCCTGTAAGAATTGTATTCTATATGGAAACATCATATTTCTCTTGTATGCCAGTGAATATGCAGCTATGCCTTAACACTTGTGTTCCTGGAAACTTCCCTCATCTTACTTTGGTTCATAATAGTTGACTTCCAGTACTACAGAACAGGGTAATTTAACCCTTGAAGACACTAACACTGAAAGTTTTATTTCTCATCATGGTTTTTTAAGTTTGACTCTATTTTTTTATTGGTTACTTTATTTTTTCTTACATTATGTTTTTTTAATTTAATTTTTATTTTATATTGGGATAATAGTTGATTTACAATGTTGTGTTCATTTCAAGTGTGCAGCAAAATGATTCAGTTATACATATACTGTATTTATTTTTGGAAGAGACTTCAGATCAAAACCACATGTGTCTCTTGCTAGGGTGGTGTGAGAGTCTCATATAGAGAGACATAGTGAGAGGCCATATAGAGGCCATATTGGGGGACAATTTTCTATGGGTGTCTCACATCTTGTGAGCAGAAGAAATGACTTGCCATGTTTAGAACTATCTTCCCAAAGTATTTGCATAGCAAACAGCCTTGGCAGATTGATAATCTTCCTCTAGAGCACAGGGCAGATTATTTTTCTTCTCCCATATAATAAAGGTAACATCTCCTTAAGGTAAAGGTTGGAGAGGTTTATTGTCCATTATTAAAAAAGCAGTTTCCCTAAACTTGGGATTTATCTCCTTTAAAGTAACCCATTGCATGGATAGCTAACACTTTGGCCCACCTTGCAATGACCTATGGAAGTGGGGCTCAAGGAACTGGCACAATGCAGATACTTCAATTACTTCCACTGTTTTCAGTAATAAACTGTCCTTTGGGTATGACCCAGTGTCTCATGTCTTCTGTTGGTACTGCCATCCATGAAACTGGCTGGTCAAGTTGTTAGTTTGCAAGTCGGATAAAATCTGAGTTCTTTCACAGTTCTTGACAGGGAGCTGGCTAACCCCAGAGTGAATGATCCAACAGACAAAGACAGAAGCTGAGGTGATTTTTGAAATAGCTGAGAAAGCCACATCTCATTATTTCCATAGGGTTCTACTGGCCAGCCTTGATTCTGTGTGAGAAGGGACTAGACAAAGGTGGGAAATACCAGGAAGTGAGAACCATTAAGAGTTATTCTGACATATGGTTATCACAGCTCTTCTAAACATTATAAAGATTGCAAAAACTTGAGCTCAGAAATAATGAATTGATTATCTTTGTGTTTCCTGCAGAACTCAAACTAGTGTCTTTCACATATATCTACTCAAAATACTGTTTATTGAATTGCAGCTTCTCTAAATATATTACATATGGTATAGGGAACAAAATTTCCATATGAAATATGATGAGTAAGTCCATAAAAATATAAAATATTTATCAGTGTACCTTTTATTATCTATTAAACAGAAGAAATCTCAGCACTGAATCAGAAATGGTTTACTAACTAGCCTTGTAAAGATCCAAGATAAGAGATATAACTGGCTAATTTGATTGCCTAATATTTTCTGCTTCATCAAAATCTTCTGAATGTTATAGAATAACATCAAGAAAATAAGATTTGTAGAATGTGTGGCCGAAGCTCAAACACTCCACCCATACAAATTTTTCAAGAGTGAAATAAGGAGAATGGACAAAAAGGACAAAAGCACTCTAATTCATTTGAGTAACTTAAGTTGGAGAATAATCAGAAAATTAAAGACTTTCCTTTAAATCATTTTTTAATTTAAAATCATTTTAAAAATTACAGAATTAATCATTTAACTGGGGAAAATGATTTGGATTAATCCTTAGATTGCTTCCAGTTGTAATTATAGAATTCAACTGTATTTTTATGGACATGTACTAAAATCCCTAAGAGCAAATAAATTTGGATTAAGTTAGAGACATGCAATCATATTCCATTTGGGGTACATTTAAATTTGTAAATTCAACTTTGTAAGTTAAGGAGGGGAAAAGTGGCTTTCATAAAACAAGGCCACTAGCTGTAAACAAATCACTTCCTCTGATGCACAAAGAAACAGTAACCTATCTCTACTCTAGGGAACATGATTTACTGCAGGGAACTTCTTGAGAGATGGAATGATACCCAAAACGTGTTTACTCTACCTCATGTACAATTTAAAGGATTTTCAAAGTTAACTTTGACATATACAATTCTTTCCCTATAAGAATCTTTAGAATCTAATCACTGAATAATGCGGCAGCAACACCACGCACTAATTTTATGAAATTGTAAGACAGAAAGGAAAAAAAAGAGACGTGAGTGTGGTGGTGTTTTTCATCTAAATATTTATAAATCAAGCTTACATCTTCAAATCCTGAATTATTTTGGTTCATGATATCAGCTAAGCTAATAGTACAGACTTCTTTGAAGCTCAGTGACTGAGATTTATCAAAGAAACCTACCATGATCTCTGCAGAAATAATCTTCAAATTCTTATGCAGTTATTCTATTTCCTGGCCTGGGAGCATAATGAGTTTAAAGCATTAATTAGGAACACATTCCATCTTTTGCCTCCCATGGTTAAACTGTTTAATTAAAGGCCTAGAAGCCTTCTGGGTAAAACAATCAGCACATGGTGTGATCATCTCCCTCTTATTCTCTTTGCTTTGTGCTTTTTCATCTTTTGGAACTTAATTCGTTTATTCTAGGACTGTTTGGCACTCTCTACTCAGGCAACAGCAAACAAAAGAAGTCAGTAGTAGTTTGGTTTGTGTAGATTCTCAGCAAGATTGACTTCTGATTGTTGAAGACAGTCATGCACTGCACAAATATTTATTAAGTGAGAACCAACTAAGGTTCCTGACACTGCTGGATGTTTTGAAACATCTGATGAATCAAACGTTGCTTCTTGTTTACATGTTCAGGCAAGGAATGCTCAGGCAAGAAGGGAAGATGAGACTGGAACACAGCTATCTACAATCCAAAGAGGTAAATATTACAACAATGCAGACAGAGAAGAGATTATTTCTTGACAGGAGGAAGACACAAGAATAAGGTGGGATTTAAGGTCTACTAGAAAGAATTTAGACTTGCAGAGTTTGAGGGGTGAAAGAATGTGAGGAAAAAAGAGACAAAGTAGGCAAGGGCAGTGTGGATTACCAAGGGAAAGTATATAAAAGGAAATAATGTGGGAAAAATTGAGTTAAGGTTAAAACAGCAACTGAACTGAACTGAAAAACAGTAAAGCTGAACTTTAAATTCCACAGGTAACAGGAAACCACCATAGCTTTTTTTTTTTTTTTTTTTTAGCAGAGTGGTGACATAATTTAAATTTGCTTGAATGCAATGGAATGAATGTGGTGAGGCCATTTAGGATGTCAAATCATGCAGGTTCTTGTTAAGTCTTTTCAATGATTTTGGACTTTATTCCAAGGCCAAAAGGAAAACATTATTAAAAGGTTTTAATTGGTGAACTAGTTATTTAGATTTGTGTTTTAAATAACTAACTCAGATTATAGTGCAGATTTGATTGGAAAGAGTAAGAATAGAAACAGAGGGAAAAGAAACTAGCGTGCTTCTTGTAGCTTTTAGTATTTACAGGCTGCCCTTTCTGCTTGAGAACCCATTTTTCATAATGACAAACCATTCTGGCTTGACTTGGTATCCTCTTTAAAGCATCTTTTTGCTATTCATCATCTGGTCTCTCACTTTGTGACCATACCTAAAAACTGTTTCTCCCTTCAGTAGAATCAACGTACTGGACCGACTCATTACATGGCTTCCCCAGTAGGGTGTTTGTGAGTGTGTGTGTGTGTGTGTGCTCAGTCACTTTAGTCATATCCAACTCTTTGCGACCCTAAGGACTATAGCCCACCAGGCTCCTCTGTCCATGGGATTCTCCAGGCACAAATACTGGGGTGGGTTCCTCCAGGGGATCTTCCCTAGCCAGGGATGAATCTGAGTCTCCTGTGTCTCCCTATCCCCTGAGCCACCTGGGAAGCCCAGTAGGTGGGTGAGTTCAGTTCAGTTCAGTTCAGTTCAGCCACTCAGTCGCGTCTGACTCTTTGCGACCCCATGAATCGCAGCACGCCAGGTCTCCCTGTCCATCACCAACT
The DNA here is from genome assembly GCF_027580195.1 of Bos mutus. Lineage (NCBI taxonomy): Eukaryota > Metazoa > Chordata > Mammalia > Artiodactyla > Bovidae > Bos > Bos mutus. The sequence continues at coordinate 29,394,163 of NC_091625.1, read as the reverse complement.
CCCAGAGTTTACTCAAACGTATGTGCATCAAGTCAGTGATGCCATCCAGCCATCTCATCCTCTGTGGTCCCCTTCTCCTCCTGCCCCCAATCCTTCCCAGCTTCAGGGTCTTTTCCAATGAGTCAACTCTTCGCATGAGGTGGCCAAAGTATTGGAGTTTCAGCTTAGCATCATTCCTTCCAATGAATACCCAGGACTGATCTCCTTTAGAATGGACTGGTTGGATCTCCTTGCAGTCCAAGGGACTCTCAAGAGTCTTCTCCAACACCACAGTTCAAAAGCATCAATTCTTCGGTGCTCAGCTTTCTTCACAGTCCAACTCGTGGGTGAGTAGGTAATTACAAATGCTGCTGTTTGTCATCACAGTTGTTATAGACTCTCTCTCTCTTTCTCTCTTTCTCTCTCTCTCTCTGTGGATGTATTAGAAGAGTGTGAGGTTGGCCTATGAATGTGGGTTTGAAACAAAGGGAATCAGGTTTATGTCTTAGACTCAGCAGGCTCAGGAAGCAAGAACTCTGAAACTTTTAACACTGTGAGAATAGGTAGACAGCAGTTACTGTGTCCAAAATGAAAGGGCTAATTAATATTTTGACAAATGGAATGGATGCTGGAGCACCCTAAGGCAATGACAGACTTGGAGAACGAAGCCTTTTTACAAAGAACCTTAAAGAAATCTTGTGGGAAGAAACCAGGTTGGTCAAGCTACAGCAAGTTAGGACATACATGGCTCCCATGTACTTGTTTAACCTCAGAGAGCAGAGTCTATGTGCGAATCCCATCACCTTAAATGCCCTATGTGTAGCCACTTTCTATACCTTTGGGTTGGTAATAAAGATAGTTGAGCCAATTGTAAATATTTCCTTTTGATAAGTAGAAATAAATTTTCTAGGGTAGAAAACATAATTTAAAGAATTTCCTGCTAGCCTCTTTCTATGTTGTTGTATTGACTTTAAGACCCTATGACTAGGGTAACACTTCCAGTGTGATATGAAATAAGTATATTAAAAATGTACTCTTTGGGGTGGCAACGTACATAACATGGCAAGAGATTCAGTCTCTTGCTCAAAGCTACGTGGCAAATTGGTGTGGTGCCGTTTTGTACACAGTTTATCATCAGGTCAGTGGTTGGGTTTGCATTTGTGAGGATAGAGACTAAGATCAGAACTCAGTAAAAGAGGACAACTGATGGCAGAGAAGAAGATGGCTCACACCAAAGCAGTGTGAATAGCACTGTTTTTATGGGCCGGCTAGCAGTGCTTCATCCCAAAACTCAAAATAATGAGATGTAAGAAAACATTTAGATTATTTGACTCATAAAAAGTACTAACTTTCCTAAGATGACATTCATGAACTGGCTTCAAGGCAGCCATTTAACTGTAAGAAATCTAGCTTAGAAAATTATAAATTGAGGTGCCATTAAGGCCCAAATCCACAATAATTCAAATACTGTTAAAGGTTGTTTGCATCATTTAAAAAAAGTTTTATGCATCTGTCACTGAATAATCATACACCCAATCTCATGTAAAAACAAATGTATTTGCCAATAGCTTGCAGTCTGGGTAAAAATAAACTCTTCAATCAGAGAAACATCTCAAAATGTTTCAATATTTGCCTATATTCATTTTATATTGCTTTTCTGACATTTATTAAGTTATGCACTTAAGAAGTTTTGGCAATGTTATCCAGTGCCAAATAGCATAGGTCCTGTTCTCAATCAATTTATAGTTTAGAAAGAAAGGCAAATAACACATTTGTATATTAAGAACCTTTTTAGCTATTTCTGTAAACAATATTTGCCCATTTTAGAAATACGTAAAAAATGCTATATGTCAGTGTTTTTTTTCACATTTTTAAATATATATATGTGGACATTTTAAAAAATGATTTCAGCCTTTGAGGCTGGCTTAAATAGTTTTTTCCACTCTAAGATTTAAAAATGATTCTTCTGTATATTTTCAGAGTATGGTATGATTTTATTCTTACAGTTTTATAATTAAAATTTCTAGAATTAATAGAGTATTAAAGAGGTTTTTAAAATGTATTCATCCACTTTTTATTAAATTAATTTATTTATTTATGGGTGTGCTGGGTCTTTGTTGCTGCACCTGGGCTTTCTCTGGTTGTGGCGAGCGGAGGCTTCTCTCGAGTTGCGGTGCACAGCTTCCCGCTGCGGTGGCTTCTCTTGCTGCAGAACACAGCTCTAGGGCGTGCGGGCTTAGTAGTTGTGGCGCATGGGCTTAGTTGCCAAACAGCATGTGGAATCTTCCCACACCAGGGATCGAACCCATGTCCCCTGCATTAGCAGGTGGATTCTTAAGCACTGGACCATCCGGGAAGTTCCCATTTATTGTGTGTGTGTGCGTGTGTGTGTGTGTGTGTGTTTCCTTTTCTTGCCTTCTTTTTAAAAAATATCTTATTGGTAAATGGTTGATTTACAATGTTGTGCTAGTTTAAGCACAACAAAATGATTTACATTTTGTCATTTACAGCAAAACAATTCAGCTCTCTATATGTGTGTATTATGTGTATGTGCATGATATCAGTTTTATATATATATATGCAGCATCATGGTGTAGTCTTTAAGAGAGCTGGGTCTGGAGCCACCCTAACTGGACTTGAATCCGAGCTCCACAGCTAATGGTAGTGTGGCCTTGCACACATTAATTAACTTCTTTGAGACTCAGTTTCTTCAGCGGTAAATATATATGTGTACATATATATATATTCTGATTTTACATTTTCTTCCTTATAGGTTATTACAACATATTAAGTATAGTTCTCCATGCTATACAGTAGGTCCTTGTTGGTTATCTATTTTATATAGTAGGGTATATATTTTAATCTAAACTCTTAATATATCCCTCCTCCACTTTCCCTTTTGGTAACCATAAGTTTGTTTCCTATGTTTATTAGTCTATTTCTGTTTTGTAAATAAGCTCATTTGTATCATATTTTAAGATTCCACATAGAAGTGATACATGTTTGTCTTTCTCTGGCTTACTTCACTTAGTAAAGAGAATTTTTAAATGTCTTGCAGTTCATCAAGCACCATGTGATAGTCTCTCCACTTGGAACAATCAGAATATTCTTATCTTTGGAAATTTTATTTTTATTATTTTAAATATTTATTATCTAAAAGTATAGTATTTAAACTTAATATTAATAAATTTATTTTTATTATTTAAAATGAATTTCCATTTAAATTACAAGTAACATTAAAGAGTGCATGGCATAAACCACAAATATGTGTTTTATCAAAGAATAATTAATTGCCTGGAAGTAACAAAGGGAAAATAAGGTGACAAGGGAAGGATTTTTCCCTCTTCTTGAATTCTCTCACAAGTTAAACAAATCAGGAAAAACAAATTTTCAGATCATGAAAATTAAGCACCTTCATTTTTCTTTTGTTTTTTTTTGGTTGTGTGGATGTCTGGAGTCCTACCCCTGGATCACCAGGGAATTCCCCTCATTTTTCAAATTAACCATTTTTGATTATTTTGGTGTTGTTGTTTCTAGAATCTTATTTAAAATTGTCTTTACAGAGGTGGTATTATGGTGTAGTAAGAGAGCTGGGTCTGGAGCCACCCTAATTGGATTTGAATCCCAGCTCCACAGCTAATGGTAGTGTGACCTACGAACATTAATTAACCTCTTTGAGACTCAGTTTCTTCAGCTGTAAAATCGAGATATAATACTATTCTCATAGGGCTATTATAAGGATTACATTAGTATATCTAAAGTACCTTCAGTCTGACAGATAGTAGAAACTTGATAAATAATATTATTGTTAATACAATTATTATACCAAAACACAAAAGTTACTTTGTAGAGTGAAAAAAAAATGATTTTAGTATTATGAAAATATTTTTATATTGTCCAAGTGAAACTAACTCATTAATTTTTTATTTCATATTTAACCAGTTATGATAACATGAAGATATAATCTGAATGTCCCCTTTATTTTTATTTCTCACATTGCACAGTTAATACTTTAACTCATAATGCTGTCTGGACATTTTTACCCATGATGGTTTCCGCTCTTTATTCTCTCTCTTAACTTCTTAAATCCAATACTTTTAATACCTAATTTTTCTTGTTCCTATTGTTTGAACAGAGAAATAGCAAAAACTAGAAAATACATGGATATTTGAGTTGTACTTGAACTTTAATTTGTGTATATGTAATTGATTACCTATGTTTGACTTAGTGGGCACAGGATTTAATTGTTCTGAGCTTGAATATCACCACCAGGTACTCAACTAAGTCAATGTGTGTTAGTAGCTCAGTCGTGTCCGACTCTTTGAAACCATATGGACTGTAGCCTGCCAGGCTTCTCTGTCCATGGAATTCTCCAGGCAAGAATACTGGAGTGGGTTGCCATCCCCTTCTCCAGGGCAACTTCCCAACCCAGGGATAGAACACGGGTCTCCTGCATTGAGGGCAGATTTCTTTACTATCTGAGCCAGCTAAGTCAACAGTTCCTCTCATTTCAGTGTAAATATAAGCATAAGGAAGTCTCCTTAAAATGTAGATTCTTTGAACTTTCAACAAGCTTCCATGTAGTTCTGAAGATGCTGGTCCTTAGATCATACCTGAAGTACCAAGGCTCAGTACTTCCTGCTAAAGCAGTACTTTAAACAACAGAATAAGAACCTTACCACTTTGGTCTCCATTGCCACCCCTCCTCACCAGGGGCCAATAGCATTAAAACTTAAAGCATTTTTTCTGGTGACTCCATACTATGTATGTCTCAGAATCCAGTTCAATATAATGCCCCATTTTATATTTGCTCCATTCTACTTTCAACATTTTCAAATACTAAGCCACTTTTTACATTATTCTATGCCACGGGTTCTCAAGTGTGCATGAGGGCTTATTAAAACACAGTTTACTACGCCCAATACTGAAAGTTCCTGATTCAGTAAGTCTGAGATAGGCTTGAAAATCTATACTTCCAACAAGTTCCTAAGCAATACAGATGCTGCTGGTCAAGCACATACTTCAAAACCACTGTTTTATGCAATAGTGTACATGCAAGAAAACCATAACCAAAGCAAACTCATACCAATATTCAGTGATTTTAAAAAGAAAGAGAGAGAAGTTCAAATAAATGCAAAAGAAATATTTTTCTTATTTGAATAAGTCAAACTGGAAAAGCAGGTCCTTTCAAACTTCCCAGAAGAAAAAGGAGATAGGATTGGAAAGGCAACTTCAAAGCCAAGGGTGCTCCCTGGAAAATGTACCACATACAAGTTGAGAATAGAAGTGAGGAAAAAAAAAAATCTTAACCACCCTCTGAAGCAAGAGAAACATTGGTTCATGAGATGTGTAAGCACTGCTTTTAAAAGTAGCACTTGAGAAAGATCAATATTGTGAACTATAAAGGAAGGGAAAATATCTGATACGTAGCCATATTAAAATATTTTATAATTATTCCTTGCTTAGCCTGTTGAGATGAAGTCCTCCAGGTTTGAGTGTAACCCTTTAAGTAATACAAGATGAGGGAGAATTCTGTGACCTTCTTACCTTCCTCAAGTGTTAGGAGGACTAACATGCCAACCAAGGAGAGGCAAGCAGAGAAATTTTGTTAGGATGATAAAAATTCCCTTATTTGAATGTTTTGGACTGAAACAATGTCTTTAAAAATAAAATTAGGTGTTCCTGGAAAAGTTTATACTAGGTAGGGTTTTAGGGAGTCAGTGAGTTCAGAAGCTGCCACAATTCCTAATTTGACTTTTAGAATATTTAATGTGAGCATCAAGAAGCTTCTGGACTTTGAATTGTTTCTATTCCTAACATTAATTGAATCAAAAATGAATTCAGAATGATTCACCACATCAATTAGATATTTTCTGCTTATAAAATTTCCTCATAGATTTGAAAAAATTTAGACTTTTTTGATGAATTAACACTGTACCTTGGGAAAACATCATTTACATTTGAAAATTTGAGGCTGAGTTAGCAAATAATAATGACAAGTTTTCCCTAAAATATGTAACAGTTTTCAGGAGATATATTATAAATTTACTTTTTATAAAGTAAATAAATTGTAAGAATGTTTTCTCAAAAAGCAAAAGAAATAAAAAGCAAAAATAAACAAATGAGACCTAAACGAATTTAAAAGCTTTTGCACAGCAAAAAAAAAACCATCAACAAAATGAAAAGATAACCCATGGAATGGGGAAAAAGTATTTGCAAATGATCTGACTGACAAAGAGTTAATATCCAAAATATACAAATAACTCATACAACTCAAAGTATTGGGGGAAAAATCCAATTGAAAAATGAGCAGAAGACCTAAATAGACATTTCTCCAAAGAACATACATGGTAAGTGGGCACATGAAAAGAATTCAACATAGCTAATTATTCAGTCAGTTCAGTTCAGTCACTCAGTCGTGTCTGACTCTTTACGACCCCATAAATCGCAGCATGCCAGGCCCCCTTGTCCATCACCAACTCCTGGAGTTCACTCAAACTCACGTCCAACGAGTCGCTGATGCCATCCAGCCATCTCATCCTCTGTCGTCCCCTTCTCCTCCTGCCCCCAATCCCTCCCAGCATCAGAGTCTTTTCCAGTGAGTCAACTCTTCACATGAGGTGGCCAAAGTACTGGAGTTTCAGCTTTAACATCATTCCTTCCAAAGAAATTTCAGAGCTGATCTCCTTCAGAATGGACTGGTTGGATCTCCTTGCAGTCCAAGGGACGCTCAAGAGTCTTCTCCAACACCACAGTTCAAAAGCATCAATTCTTCAGCGCTCAGCTTTCTTCACAGTCCAGCTCTCACATCCATACACGACCACTGGAAAAACCATAGCCTTGACTAGATGGACCTTTGTTGGCAAAGTAATGTCTCTGCTTTTGAATATGCTATCTAGGTTGGTCATAACTTTCCTTCCAAGGAGTAAGCGTCTTTTAATTTCGTGGCTGCATTCACCATCTGCAGTGATTTGGGAGCCCAGAAAAATAAATTCTGACACCGTTTCCACTGTTTCCCCATCTATTTGCCATGAAGTGATGGGACCAGATGCCATGATCTTCGTTTTCTGAATGTTGAGTTTTAAGCCAACTTTTTCACTCTCCTCTTTCACTTTCATCAAGAGGCTTTTGAGTTCCTCTTCACTTTCTGCCATAAGGGTGGTGTCATCTGCATATCTGAGGTTATTGATATTTCTCCCAGCAATCTTGATTCCAGCTTGTGCTTCCTCCAGCCCAGCGTTTCTCCTGATGTACTCTGCATAGAAGTTAAATAAACAGGGTGACAATATACAGCCTTAACGTACTCCTTTTCCTATTTGGAACCAGTCTGTGGTTCCATGTCGAGTTCTAACTGTTGCTTCCTGACCTGCATATAGGTTTCTCAAGAAGCAGGTCAGGTGGTCTGATATTGTCGTCTCTTGAAGAATTTTCCACAGTTTATTGTGATCCACACAGTCAAAGGCTTTGGCCTAGTCAATAAAGTAGGAATACGTGTTTTTCTGGACTCTCTTGCTTTTTGGATGATCCAGCTGATAATTAGAGAAATGCAAATCAAAAATCACAATGAGGTATCACTTCGTATTGGTCAGAATGATTGTTACCAATAAGTGTACAAATAGTAAATGCTAGAGAGGGTATGGAGAAAAGGGGAAACACTTGCACTCTGTTGGGAATGTAAATTGGGGCAGTTATTATGGAAAACAGTATGGCAATTTCTTAAAATATTAAAAATAGAGCTGCCATATGATCCTGCATTCCCACTCCTGAGTATATACCAGAAAAAACTAAAACTCTAATTTGAAAAGATACATGCACCCCAATATTCACTGCCACACTGTTTACAATAATCACAACATGAAAACAACTTAAGTGCCCATCAACAGATGACTGGCTTAAGAAGATGTGACATATATAAACTACGAAATATTGATATTACTCAACCGCAAGAAAGAATGGAATATTGCCATTTGCAGTAGCATGGATGGATCTATAGAATATTATGTTTAGTGAAGCAAGTCAGAGAAACACAGATATTATAAGATACCTCTATGATACCTCTTATATGTGAAATCTAAAAAACAGTGCAAATGAATCTATATACAAAACAGAAACAGACCCACAGACAAAGAGAACAAACTTATGGTTACAAGAGTGGAAAGGGAGCGGGGCAAACATCTTCATTTGTAAATGCAGAAAACATGGCACACACCATGGATTCTCACATTCCAGTTTCTAGAAGGTAGTCAACTAGCCATACATAGCTACAAGGAAGGCTGAGATATTTAATAGATGATCTCTAGCTAGACATCAATGTGTTTAAAACCATTTAAAAATGAGATTTTAGCTATTTTCCTGAGAGATGCTTTTCAAATGGAGAAATAGTTGCTTTGCCCCTAAATTCCATGGGTTTGCCCTTTCTCTGCCAGAGGCTTTATACAGCATATCTGGGAACTGAGAAAAAAATTTTTTTGCCAAGTGAATAGTTGCTATCCTAGGAAGCTGGGACTGTGTTAATTTTCTCCAGCAAAGATATCACTTCCAGAATAGCAGCTGCAATCAGCTTAAATCAGCTTTCAATCATCCAGTAATTCTCCAAGGTCCATCTAACAATCTTCCCTGAAGCTGACTTTCCAGATCCTTTTTCAAGAACTTCCTAGATCTGGAAATTCAGTGGGAGATTATAAGAAGTCATGAATCCCTGCTTTCATAATGGAAATTAAATTTCTGTTTAGCAGACATACACTCTTTCCAGTTACTAAGATTAAGTAACACCTTGCAGGCTGCCCATCCACTTTATCCTGGAGAACGTTGTTATCAATTAGCCACAGCCACCAATTTCTGTAGGCCAAAACACTGGTTGCCACTCAGTCTCTGTGGCTGATTATGGTAATTGTAACCACCTTTTCTCTTCGGGTTAAGCACTACCACATGGTCTTTCCCAGGACTGTGTTATTTCCATTAAAATGAGAGATCACAGAAATGAGAGACCCTACTACAATAGCCACATTCTTCATCTTTATTTTGTTTTCCAAAGACAACTGAAAAATCCCATGGACAGAGGAGCTTGGAGGGCTATAATCCAAAGGGTCACAAAGAGTTGGACACCACTAAGTGACTGAGCACGCACACACACACAGACAGCTACCATGGAAATTCTCAAGGACACCGTTCTCTTGATGAAGTTTCTAAATTTCTTATTGCCTTGATGAAAGTGAATTTCTCTGAAATCTCCTGATGGACATAGAAGGAAGATGTGTAGGTTACATATAATACATGTACCTTAAGGATCTCAATTTTCAAAACCTTTAGATTCCTTTCTTCACATGAGGCAGGGAAGTTGTGGTGCCTTGACACCAAGAACAGTTGGATTTCATTGAATCCAGGCTTCAGTAGTCAGCAGAGGAAACTACTAAATGTACTTAAAACTGTTTTGGCTGACACATTAAATTCAAAATGCGAAGTAAGTACATGTCTACAGATAAATCACTCTTAAATTCTGTCTGCTCTAGGAAAACACTCTCAGACACCATTCCCACACAGCTCATCATTATATTACTGATATAACTTTAAAAGATTTTCTAAGCGTGCATAGTCTGTCTCTTCTGAAACAAGATAATCAGTTTTCCACCTGAGCAATTCTAGGATCTAGCTCTGTGGATATAGAGGCAACGAAGGAGAATGGGGATGGATATTAAGAAAAACTGATATCCCTTTGTGAGGCAAAAGCCCAGATGGAAAGGTCTTTATGTATGAAAAGATTATTTTTCTCATACAAAGGGAGACAGGCTACTTCTTCATACACAAGAATCTCAGGATCATTTGAAGAATTGAAGTTCACTCCTTCAAATGGGTCTATCCAAATCCTCAGAGTCCAGCTTCTCAACCAGTGTTCTAACCTTATCATAACAGCTGTGGTGAAGCTGTGTGTTTACACAGTGTAGCAATTCTGCAACCTAAACAATCATATTTTCGGCCCAATCCTCAGGCTTGTCTGCCCTATAGTTACTAGAGAGAAGGGGTTCTTTTAAGGTTACCACAGAAGTATTTAGCTCTCCACTAGTTCTTTGAGCTTGAAATTTAAGTCCTGTACTTATCTTTTTTTGTTTTTGTAAGCTCCCAGGATAGCAGAAACAGCCAGTCTATTCCATACTCTTTGTAACTATCATTATTGTCATTGAAACCAAATGCAAGAGCCATTTGATATCTGGCTCTTCACCCCACATCAGCACTGAGTATTTATGATGCTATGACATGCCATTACCAGCTTCTCATCGTCCTCCATGAAGACCATGTGATCATCAAATATATTAACAAATCAGTTCCAGAATACCAAACTGAGGATCTACTTCATGTGGCTACTTCTGGGGTCCAGTACTAGATCAGGCAGAATCTCTACAGGAAACAGAATTTTCCCCAGATGATCCAGTTTCAACAGTTGGCTACCTATGGATGTGTGTGCAGGTTGAAGGCAGGGTGAGGACACATAGTTATGCTAGTGATGATATTACATCAGCAGGAAAGCAGGCCACTCCTAGGACCTAGAAGCCAAGGATGAAATAAGTTCTTTGAGCCCAGAGAGAGCTAGAATTGTGAAAAAGGAAACACCTGGCTGAAGTTTTGAAGTTGGAGAGATACAGCTAGTGCTGAATATATTTGCCAAGGTGTGGAAACACGAAGGAAGAATTCCCTGACTTCTCTCTCTTGGTACCCTCTGATCTCCTGCCAGTGCTTCCACTGGCTGAGCTTAATTGAAAACCAATCAGTAACTCTGGCCACAGAGTTAGGCAGGGGAAGGGAGAAATGAAACTATGAAAATGTTCACAGGGCTGGGAATGGAGGAGGATGCAAATGGAGAACTAGCAGAAAAGGTAACTATTTCAATTGTCACCACAGTTTATCCTTTTACTAATACTATCTCTGTTTTCCACATTTTATAAAGAGGAAAAGTGAGGGTCAACATTGCAAAGTAAATCGTTTAATAGCACATAACTAGCAAAGATCAAGCCAAAGATGAATCCAAGTCTGTCCAATTCATACTTATATTCCTTTCTCTTCTATATTATATCAAACATTTAGATATGAGCAATATGAGCATGGAAATGAATCCCCTTCATGGATCACAACCAGGTCATGGTGATGTGGTTTGCATACCTCAATGAAGCTATGATCCATGCCACGTAGGGCCACCCGAGATGGATGTGTCATAGTGGATTCTGACAAAAGATGGTCCATTAGAGGAGGGAATGGCAAACCACTCCAGAATTTTTGCTGTGAGAACCCCATGAGCAGTATGAAAAGGCAAAAATATATGACACCAGAAGATGAGGCCCTCAGATCAGAAAGTGTCCAGTATACTATACAGAAGCTGCTGCTGCTAAGTCACTTCAGTCGTGTCCGACTCTGTGCGACCCCATAGACGGCAGCCCACCAGGCTCCCCCGTCCCTGGGATTCTCCAGGCAAGAACACTGGAGTGGGTTGCCATTTCCTTCTCCAATGCAGGAAAGTGAAAAGTGAAAGTGAAGTCGCTCAGTCATGGCTGACCCTCAGCGACCCCATGGACTGCAGCCCACCAAGCTCCTCCATCCATAGGATTTTCCAGGCAAGAGTACTGGGGTGGGGTGCCATTGCCTTCTCCAACTATACAGAAGAGTGGAGGGCAAATACTAATAACTCCATAAAGAATAAAGATACTGGGCCAAAGCAGAAATGATGCTCAGTTGTGAATGTGGCTGGTGGTGAAAGTAAAGTCCGGTCCTATAAAGAACAATATTGCATAGGAACCTGGAATGTTAGGTCCATGAATCAAGGTAAATTGGATGTGGTCAAACAGGAGATGGCAAGAGTGAACATCGACATCTTAGGAATCAATGAACTATAATGGATGCTAATGGGTGAATTTAATTCAGATGACCGTTATATTTACTACTGTTGGCAAGAATCCCTTAGAAGAAATGGAGCAGCCCAAACAGTCAACAAAAGAGTCCAAAATGCAGTACTTAGGTGCAAACTCAAAAACAACAAAATGACCTCAATTTGTTTCCAAGACAAACCACTCAACATCACAGTATTGCAATGGCCAAGTCTATGCCCCAACCACGAATGCCAAAGAAGCTGACGTCAAATAATTCTATGAAGACCTACCAGACCTTCTAGAACTAACACCAAAACAACAACAACAACAAAAGATGGCCTCTTCATCATAGGGGTTTTGAATGCAAAAGTAGGAAGTTAAGAGATACCTGGAGTACAGGCAAGTTTGGTGTTCGAATACAAAATGAATCAGGGCAAAGCTAAGAGTTTTGTCATGAGAACTCACTGGTCATAGAAAACATCACCTTCCAACAACATAAGAGATGACTCTACAGATAGACATCACCAGATGGTCTACACTGAAATCAGATTGATTGTACTCTTTGCAGCTGAAGATGGAGAAGCTCTATATAGTCAGCAAAAACAATACCAGGAGCTGATTGTGGCTCAGATCATCAACTACATATTGCAAAATCCAGGCTTAAATTGAAGAAAGTAGGGAAAACCACTAGGCCATTCAGGTATGATATAAATTAAATCCCTTATGATTAAACAGTAGAGATGATGAACAGATTCAAAGGATTAGGTCTGGTAGGCAGAATGCCTAAAGAACTATGGATGGAAGTTCATAGCATTGTACAGGAGGCAGTGTTCAAGACCATCTCAAAGAAAAGGAAATGCAAGAAGGCAAAGTGGTTGTCTGAGGAGGCTTTACAAATCCCTAGGAAAAGAAGAGAAGCAAAAGGCAAAGGAGAAAAGGAAAGATATACCCAGCTGAATGCAGAGTTCCAGAGAATAGCAAGGAGAGATAAGAAAGTTTTTCTTTAAGTGGACGATGCAAGGAAATAGAGGAAAACAAAAGAATGGGAAAGACTTTAAGAATGTTGGAGCTATCAAGGGAACATAGTCTTATGACCCAGATGACCACAATGTTGTCATCACTCACCTAGAGCCAGAGTGTGAAGTCAAGTGGGCCTTAGGAAGCATTGCCACAAACAAAACTAGTAGGGGTGATGGAATTCCAGCTGAGCTATTTAAAATCCTAAAAGATAATGCTGTTAAAGTGCTGCACTCATTAGGTCAGAAAATTTGGAAAACTCAGCAGTGGCCACATGACTGGAAAAGGTCAGTTTTCATTACAATCCCAAAGAAAGGCAATGCCAAAGAATGTTCAAACTACTGTACAATTGTGCTCATTTCACATGCTAGCAAGGTTATGCTCAAAATCCTTCAGGCTAGGCTTCAGTAATATGTGAACTGAGAACTTCCAGATTTACAAGCTGGGTTTAGAAGAGGCAGAGGGACCAGAGATAAAATTGCCAACATTTGATAGATCATAGAGAAACAAGGGAATTCCAGGAAAACATCTTCTTCTGCTTCATTGACCATGCTAAACCCTTTGATTGTGTGGATCACAACAAATTATGGAAAATTCTTAGAGACGGGAATACCAGACCACCTTATCTGTCTCCTGAGAAATCTGTGTGCAGGTCAAAACAACAGGTAGAACTGGACATGGAACAACTGACTGGTTTGAAATTGGGAAAGAAGTGCAACAAGGCTTATGTTGTCACACTGCTTATTTAATTTCTATGCAGAGTACATCATGTGAAATGCCAGGTTGGATGAATCACAGGAATCAAGAGTGCTGGGAGAAATATCAACAACCTCAGATATGCAGATGATACCATTTGAATGGCAGAAAGTGAAGAGGAACTAAAAAGCCTCTTGATGAGAGTTAAAGAGAAGAGTAAAAAAGCTGGCTTAAAACTCAACATTCAGAAAACTAAGATCATGGCATCTGATCCCACCACTTCATGGCAAATAGATGGGGAAAAAGTGGAAACAGTGATAGATTTTATTTCTTAGGCTCCAACATCACTGCAGATGGTGACTGCAGCCATCAAATTAGAAGAAACATCCCTCTTGGAAGGAAATCTATGACAAACCAAGACAGCATATTAAAAAGTAGAGACATTACTTTGCCAACAAAGGCCTATATAGTCAAAGCTATGGTTTCTCCAGGAGTCGTGTACAGATGTGAGAGTTGGACCATTAAGAAGGCTGAGTGTCAATGAATTAATGCTTTTGAATTGTGGTGCTGGAGAAGGCTCTGCAGAGTCTTAGACTGCAAGGAGATCAAACCATTCAATCCTAAAGGTAACCAGCCCTGAATATTCATTAGATGGACTGATGCTAAAGCTGAAGCTCCAATACTTAGGCGCCTGATGGGAACAGCTGACTCATTGGAAAAGACCTTGATGCTAGGAAGATTGAAGGCAAAAGGAGAAGGAGGCAGCAGAGCATGAAATGGTTAGATAACATCACCAACTCCATAGACACGAATCTGAGCAAACTCTGGGAGGTAGTGAAGGATGGGGGGGCCTGGCATGTTACAGTTCATTGGGTCACAGAGAGTCAGACACAACTCAGCGACTACACAAGAATAACAAACGAAAATGAAGAGATTGAAGTGATGGGGCCAAAATGGGGGAAGGGCACAAACAAAACAGCATTTTTGGACATGCTTGAACAAGTAATTTTAAAGACCCTTGTTTTCTTAAGAGAACTTATCACAATCTGAGATTACTTACTTCTTTACAAGTTTGTCATCTGTTTCACTTACTGGAATATAAGGCCCATAAGGACAAGTATTTTGTTTGTCCTTTTTATTGCTGTATTCCTGTGCCAAGATCAGTACTCAACATCTGTAGATGCTCAAAGAATATTTGTTGAATGAAAAAGTAAATAAGTGAATAAATGAGTGGGTCAGGATACAAGCATATTCCTCTGGAAAATGGGAACTCAGAATTCTATCCTGAAATTTCAAATTTGCAAATAGTCATGAATACCAATCAACGTTTGCTGAATATTTCCAGGAAAGAGTTATCAACTGTATAGTCATCTATTCCCCTATTTAAATACATTGATAATTATATAAAGTGAAAGAAAGTGAAGTCGCTCAGTCATGTCCGACCCTTTGCGACCCCATGGACTATAGCCCACCAGACTCCTCTGTCCATGGGATTCTCCAGGCAAGAATATTGGAGTAGGTTGCCATTCCCTTCTCCAAGTCAAACCTTTACTTAAGGCAATTCCATTGTGTTTTACCCCCAATTTTAACGTCTGTAATAGCAAAGATAATATCTTGACCACAACAACTGTTTAAGTACTTATTAAAAAACATTATTTAACCATTTTTTCTCTTGTGTAAGATAAAGTCTTACACAAAAAGCTGGTTCCTTCAGCTTTTCTTCATGTAATGCAAGCTAGTTTCTAGTTATGTTACCCTTCTGCATGCCCTCTCCTGTGCACAGTCCAATCTTTCAACAGTTTTTTTTTAAATGTTAAAACTTGATAACGATAACATGAACTTAATACAATATCCCCTACATTGACTGGCTTATTAAGAGCAAAACTGCCTCCCTTGTTTTCAGAAATATATCTCTACGAATTAACATATGAGTAAAAATTATTTTCCTTTGCAGCCTCATCATGTTGTTGATGCAAACTGAACAACCAAGGAACTAAAACCACAGAACTAAAATCATAAAGTCAGCGGGATTTTATCATCGCCAGCTTTGCTTACACATTTAAAATTCCAGGTTTAGGATGATGATGATCCATTTAATTGTGCTCTTCTCTAAGACTCACTGGATGCTGGTCTCAGATTCCAGTCTATTCAGTCTAAATAGGCTCACCATGGGTATCCCCAGAGTTAATTTATCCTATGTACCTAGCACCCATATTTTCTTATACATTTTTCCTTTTCTTATTTCCTTTTATTAAAAAACTGTCTTTTTGACAATTTGTCTAATTCTACGCTTTACCTAAAACCCAGTGAGGTAAATGGAATAAAGCAAAGTCATTGCAATATCCAAAATGTACTCAGACTTGAGAAGTATAATTATACTTGAGTGAATGTGAGAGAATAACAAATGTTTGTATAAATGTTTGCCCATCTGTGAATTGGCTGGGAAATCCTATGTTTATCTATAATTGGTATTATAACGTGGGGGTGATAAAATGTATGTAAATAATTTTCTTAAATAAAATGTCAGTTAAAAAAAATGGTACCCTTTGTAATATATAACACCAATGGCAAGTTATACCTGGCTAATGTACAGCCTGAGGTGGAGTCAAGAAGCAATGGGACAGGGACTTCCCTGGCGGTCCAGTGGTTGGGAATCTGCCTGCTGATGCAGGGGACATGAGTTCGATCCCTGGTCCAGGAAGATCCTGCATGCCTGGGAGTAACCAAGCCAGTGTTCCACAACTCCTGAGCCCAGCACTCTAGAGCCCAGGAACCACAACTACCGAGCCCATGTGCCCTAGAGTCCATGCCCCACAGCAGGAGAAGCCACAGCAATAAGAAGTCAGCATACAGCAACCAGAGAGTGGCCCCTGCTTGCTGCAACTAGAGAAAGTCCATGTGCAGCAACGAAGACTCCCCCCTAAAATAAAAATAATTTTTTTTAAAAAGAAGAAACAGTGTGACATTTTACCCAATCATATCCCTTCCCATTGGTCACTGTGGTAGTGAAAGTTTGCTCAGTTGTGCCCGACTCTTTGCAACCCACAAGGCTCCTCTGTCCACGGGATTCTCCAGGCAAGAACACTGGAGTGGGTAGCCGTTCCCTTCTCTAGGGATTCTTCCCAACCAAAGATCAAGCCTGGGTCTTCCCCATTGCAGGTGGAGTCTTTACCATCTGAGCCACCAGGAAAGCCCTTTGCCTCTACACTATGGAAGAACTGATGATTTTTCTCATGTTCCCCTCCTGCCATATGTCTGGGGGTGCACAAGCAGTTGGTGGAGGATATTTTCCAACTCAATTGATGTGAAGCTTGACCATGTGAAGTTTTTGGCCAACAGATTTGGAATTCTGAGCCAGTCTTCACAAGAGACATCACGTATTTCTTCCTGCCTTCTTGGCCTCCGGGGAGTCCCTGTGAGGAGACTGGCTTGGGTAGCTCCTGGTCCCATTAGTATGCAAACATGCTCATAGCTACCTGTAGCCAACCTGAAACTTGGGACCAACCCAAGCAATCTAAACTCTGTAGCAGAGCCACCCCAGAAAAGCCATAGACCTGAAGAAGAAAAATAAGCACTGGTTGCTACAAGGCACTTAACTTTTTTGAGTGGTTTGTTAATGCAGCATTATAGTCATTATAGCTGATTTACATGGCTACATTAAATTTGGGGGAAAATAAGTCTCAAAAGAAGATATAAGAAAAAAACAAAGTTAAGGGTAAGGTCAGGAAAGGAACACAAACTTTTTCAACACTGAGAAAGAAATGGAACTCTTATTAAAAAGACCCATAATCCCTTTTGCCTTCAATTCCTGGCCTCCTCTCAGATAATGGGTTAAATGAATTATCTTGCCATATTAAAATTTTAGTTTTTAGGGATTTACTAATGTGAGTAGTGAATAAAAGATATCTAGAAGCAAAGGAACAGTTCACTTTCTTTTTTTAAAAAAAAGGATACATTGAATAAACTGGAGGATGGAAGGTAGGAACAGATGGTCTGTGGTTTAGTTTACATGAATCACCCTTTCCAAAGAAATCCTGTGTGCATCTCAATTAGGTTTAAATGTTAGCGATGCATTTATAGAGTACAATATGTCTGTTTTTGATATCCTAATCACGTGCCGTGGAAAAGATAATATGGACTTGGAAAAAGCTAAAAGGAAAAGACAATTTTCTTCTCTTTGGGTGAGGGGAGGAGGGGGACAAGGTTTCTACATGCTGCAAGTGAGTTGAAGCTTTGTTTTAGGTGTCTTTTGCTCCTGTCCTGCTATGAGAAGCTGAATGGAAAATCTGATCCACTATTTTTAAAACTGGGGAAATTAGAAAGTTACTCTTCAATGTTTTTATGGATATATAACTAATGAGAAATAGACCTAGCTACATTCTTTAACTTCTGCCACCTCCCAAGAGTGGTGCCTCTAATTTAGCATGACCTGCTGTCAGTTCAGGAAATTTCCACCCCGAGATTTTCCTAGCCGAGTCAGAATCAGTCACAGTCAGAAACAGATAAAGATTGTTTTTATGAGAGTGCCTGAAACTGCACTTAAATTCTATCTTTAAAAGTTGCAAAGGTCTTGGCTAATGATTTTCCATAGTGTCATTTTAAAACTATTTTGGCATGTTCTGTGAACAGTACATACATTTACCGTTCAAAAATTAATAAAAAAGGCATTATATTTCTTGGAACAGAGTATCTTTGAGAAACCAAAAACCCACCCCAGTACACTGCTGTTATCCAGCTGGTTAGGGGTGACAGACACAGGCCTGAGTAGACCTTGGTCTGGCAGTAGATTAAGAGTGAGAGGAATTTGGAACAGGCTGGGTCTCAGGCAAAATGATTCTGTGATGTGGGTTCCAGGTGGAAGTAACTTAAGGTGGATTTTGGAAATGTCTCCACTCCTTTTCCTCAGCTGAGTTAACTGTACAGCCTCCAAAGACATTCTTTTGGGGCAGGCTTACTATAAGGAAATTTCCAATATCCATGCATCCTCTTTTCTTTTTTTTTTTTTCCCTTGAATTCTATAAGGAAGTTCAAGAAAATTCAGTAAAGAGGCAGAGGGAAGAGATTTTGGAGTTCAGTTCAGTTCAGTTGTTCAGCCGTGTTCAACTCTTTGCGATCCCATGGACTACAGAATGCCAGGCTTCTCTGTCCATCACCAACATCCAGAACTTACTAAAACTCGTGTCCACTGAGTCAGTGATGCCATCCAACCATCTCATCTTCTTTCGTCCCCTTCTCTTCCCGCCTTCAATCTTTCCAAGCATCACGGTCTTTTCCAATGAGTCAGTTTTTCACATCAGGTGGCCAAAGTATTGAAGTTTCAGCTTCAGCATCAGTCCTTCCAATGAATATTCAGGACTGATTTCCTTTACAATGGACTGGTTGGATCACCTTGCAGTCCAAGGGAATCTCAAGAGTCTTCTCCAACACCACAAATCAAAAGCATCAATTCTTCAGTGCTCAGCTATATTTATAGTACAACTCTCACATCCATACATGACTACTGGAAAAACCAAAGCTTTGACTAGACGTACCTTTGTTGTCAAAGTAATGTCTCTGCTTTTTAACATGCTTTCAAGGTTGGTCATAGCTTTTCTTCCAAGGAGTAAGTGTCTTTGAATTTCATGGCTGCAGTCAACCATCTGCAGTGATTTTGGAGCCAAAAAAATAAAGTCTCTCACTATTTCCATTGTTTCTCCATCTATTTGCCATGAAATGATGGGACCAGATGCCATGATCTTAGTTTTTTGAATGTTGAGCTTTAAGCCAAGTTTTTCACTCTCTTTTTTCATTTTCGTCAAGAGGCTCTTTAGTTCTTCTTCACTTTCTGCCAGAAGGGTGGTGTCATCTGTATATCTGAGGTTATTGATATTTCTCCCAGCAATCTTGATTCCAGCTTGTGCTTCTTCCAGCCCAGCATTTCTCATGATGTAATCTGCACATAAGTTAAATAAGCTGGGTGACATTATACAGCTCTTGACGTACTCCTTTCCCAATTTGGAACCAGTTTCTTGTTTCGTGTCCAGTTCTAACTATTGCTTCTTGACCTGCATACAGATTTCTCAGGAGGCAGGTCAGGTGTTCTGGTATTCCCATCTCTTTCAGAATTTTCCACAGGTTGTTGTGATTCACACAGTCAAAGGCTTTGGCATAGTCAATGAAGCAGAAGTAGATGTTTCTCTGGAACTTTCTTGTTTTTTCAGTGATTCAATGGATATTGGCAATAGATCTCTGGTCCCTCTGCCTTTTCTAAATCCAGCTTGAACATCTGGAAGTTCATGGTTTCTGTACTGTTGAAGCCTGGCTTAGAGAATTTTGAGCATTACTTTACTAGCATGTGAGATGAGTGCAATTGTGCAATAGTTTGGGCATTCTTTGGCATTGCCTTTCTTTGGGATTGCGATGAAAACTGACCTTTTCCAGTCCTATGGCCACTACTGATTTTTCCAAATTTGCTGGCATATTGAGTGCAGCACTTTCACAGTATTATCTTTTAGATTTGAAATAGCTCAATTGGAATTCCATTACCTCCACTAACTTTGTTTGTAGTGATGCTTCCTAAAGTTCACTTGGCTTCTCACTCCAGAATGTCTGACTCTAGGTGAGTGATCATACCATGGTGATTATCTAGGTTCTGAAGATATTTTTTGTATAGTTCCTCTGTGTATTCTTGCCACCTCTTCTTAATATCTTTTGTTTCTGTTAAATCCATACCACTTCTGTCCTTTATTGTGCCCATCTTTGCATGAAGTGTTCCCTTGGTATCTCTAATTTTCTTGAAGAGATCTCTAGTCTTTCCCATTCTATTGGTTTCCTCTACTTCTTCGCATTGATCACTGAGGAAGGCTTAGGCAAAGAAGAAAAGGAAAGGCATGCAAATCTCCATTTGCATGCAGATTTTGGAGATGGAGTTGCAAATGTAGGATGGATTCATACTATGTTCAGTTATGAACTATGTACTGCATAGAGAATATACTAAGAAACAAGTATAAAACTGCCAATTCCCTGTCACTGGCATAATGGGGACAAGGCAGAACAAGAGGAGTTTACAGGCAAGTCAAATTACAATTAAAGCAAAAGAACCCAAAGAGCTTTATGAAAAAATGCATTTAAGGCATATCCAACATTTGGGAGCATATATTCTATTCTGTTCATCTCATTTAACAGTGTAAAATTCTACATACTAAGTTCAAAGACACTAAACTTAAATTATTTCATAAATAAGGTCCAAAGGGCTTACTTTTAAATAGGCTGAACTGATTTATATACATTTTAATAGATCTATCTTGGTCAGTTATTGAAATAGGAGCTAACTAAGCAAAATTAGAGTTCAGGCTCCCTTTCCTTCCTTCAGCTAATTTCTCCAGCTTTACACCCAATATGATAGACTTTGCCTGGGCTTGGTGCTGATCCTTTAATTAACTCAGAGGTTAGACATTAAACCCATTATGGTAGGGACTGAGCCAACCCTTTCACTAGAATCAGCACTTAGCACAGTACCCAGCATGTAGCTAAGACTTCATAAATATTTGCTGAGTAAAAAGCATGAATGATTGACTGTCAGCCAGGAGTAGAGTACTGGGGTTGAGGCAGTCAATGAACAATACCTCTGTGCTTTGCTTGGCTCATGAACCACCTGAAAAGTAGGACAAAAGAGTAAGACAGATGGAGAAATGAAGTAATTCATGATAAGCTGATAAAGTAGCATATGGCTCAAAGGTGTTGGCAAATGGATTTCTTAGTATTGATCCTCAGAATTAGATAAACATATCTATAGAGAGACAAGCAACACTGGACCACCAGACACCTCCTCCCAAAAAGATAATGGGAATAGAACAGGGCTAGTTTTTATAAAGATAGTTTCTTCTAGATTCACCTATTAGATAGAATCTTTTATCTCTTTAAGGAGGAATAAATAAGGGATGGAGAGAAGCTAAGATTATCACATTAGTGCTAATCTCCCATTTGAAAAGCAACATTAGAAGCACCAAAGACCTATCGTCTCACCTTCAATAGTGAGCACTGTTACAGAGGTGAGTGGTGAGAAACAGAGGCACTCTTGGTGCATAAAGTAGTGTCCGTTGGTTACTTTCAGTTTCAGAAAGCAAACATCTTTCAAATGTTGACTTTTGATTATCTACAGAAATCATAAAAGTTTACAAATATGTGGTCTTAGTGTTTGCCTCCACAAATTATCATTAATCAATCCATCCCTAAATAACTGAGTTAACTGTGATTTCCTAAACTGCCCTTTAAATTTAGAGACAAATTCTGAGCATATCATCGTCCTCAGTGGAGGCTCCATGGAGTAAGTCACCGATGGTATAACACATGAATCATGGGAAAAAATCCAAATGCCAACTTAAAATGTTTTGAAGCTATCTGAGGATCTGTGAAATATGTTAGACTATAGGAAATGCTTTAGTTAATTCTGTATATAGTGGTATTTTAATACCATAAAATACACCCAGAGAAATGCTTAAAACATGCAAATATGGATTTGTATTTAAGTTCTAAGAAAAATCTTAGTAAAGAATCTGCCTGCAACACAGGAGACTCAGGTTAAATCCCTGAGTCTGGAAGATCCCCTGGAGGCCGGGGCATGGCAACCCGCTCCAGTATTCTTGCCTGGAGAATCCCCATGGACAGAGGAGCCAAGAGTCAGACATGACTGAGCAGTTAAAACTAACACTTGGAGAAAACTCAAATTTAACTGAGTTTTAGGGTCAAAAGTCTTAGAAACGACTATGCAGCACATTGTTCCCGTTAAGAACATCACTGATTATCATCAGTCAAAAGTCACCCCTGAATTGTGGAGTGGCTGAAAAGTCACTGAGAACATGGCCAAAATCATTAAATTATGCAGAAGAAGTTTCAGCTGATATCACTTTTTATAACAGAATCTCTCCGGGTTCTAGTGATCTAAAAACAGCTAACATTTGTCTCAAATAGTGACAAATGATTGAAAGTTGTCAAACACAGTTAAATAAAATGAAAGGATGACAAAATTATGCCTACCTGAGTAACTTAGATGGAGAAGGCAATGGCACCCCACTCCAGTACTTGCCTGGAAAATCCCATGGACGGAGGGCCTGGTGGGCTGCAGTCCATGGGGCCTTTAAGAGTCGGACACGACTGAGCGACTTCACTTTCACTTTTCACT
This sequence comes from Bos mutus, assembly GCF_027580195.1. Classification (NCBI taxonomy): domain Eukaryota; kingdom Metazoa; phylum Chordata; class Mammalia; order Artiodactyla; family Bovidae; genus Bos; species Bos mutus. The sequence goes on along the minus strand of NC_091625.1, from coordinate 29,371,459 downwards.
TTCATGCATTGGAGAAGGAAATGGCAACCCCACTCCAGTGTTCTTGCCTGAAGAATCCCAGGGATGGGGGAGCCTGGTGGGCTGCCGTCTCTGGGGTCGCACAGAGTCGGACACGACTGAAGCTACTTAGCAGCAGCAGCAGCAGAGTAACTTAGAAGGTAAATAGGAATGATTTAAAAGGGGAAGAGAAAAAGTTAAATAGGTTGAAATATTGCATTAAGAGAATTAGGTTTGTCAGAGAATTGTTTTTGAATTGAAGCTAAATCAGAGTAAACTTCTGATAAAAATCACAGATTTGACAATTCATGAGTAGTTTTGTTTCTATTTTTAGCTGTATTTCTTATGAAAATAAATATACAAAATAATTTAGGCACACTCAGAGTCCAAGTACTATGAGTCCAATTTCATACGGGACAGTCATAAACGGATATTTCTGAACAGTTTAGACCTTCTCACCCTTGCAGTGTTTCCATAATGCTTTCAAAGAGGGAATAAAACAACTTAAAAATTTACATGCCTTCATCCATTTGCAGTATTATATTATCATACATCATATGGTATATGTCCAATCTTCTTTTGCAAGATAATTTTAAGCATGATTCTAATGGAGAGACATATAAGTACAGAAATACATGAAATATTACAGAAATAAAGCTTCACATTCCTGCACTTCCTCACCTTTTCCATCTCTCACCTTTACCTCTTGCTTTCCCAATAGTCTACTTACAAATATTTTCCTAGTCTCTCCATGTGTGTTAACTAAGAAAATTTTTACTCCAGTCTGGTGCTTTTTACACACTGTATTTTTTTTTTTTTTCAGTGATTCCTAAATTTCTAAACTGGATATTCTCCTTACTTCAGTGGTTTAATCCTCATTTTGCACTTCCTGAGATGGTTTTTTGGGGGACGGAAAGCTATATTATCCTCTAAAACTCAACAGTTATAAGCAAAACTCTGCTTTTTCCTCACACTGACTCCCTCTTCAACTTTAGGCTGCGTTCACGGGCACAGTGTCTACTTTCAGTCTCTCAAGGCAGGAATTTTGAAGTGATCTTCTTTCCTATATCTTTCTTCCCTAATTTATCCACCTAATTTATCATCAAAATAACTAACTTCTTTCCTTTGACATAGTCTCTGATACGCTATATCTTCTACAGTGGGATACACAAAAGAGTATACTTTATATTCTTCTATAAAGTATATAGACATCTTTATACTTATATTTTAATTCCACTAATATAAAGATCAAGCTGAATAGAAACTGAGTTATGACAATTTTGGTCTCAGTACTCTTCGCAAAGTTTGAAGGTAGATATACCTGCTGCTGCTGCTGCTGCTGCTAAGTCACTTCACCCTGTCCCCGTGTCTGCACTCTGTCCTCTGTCCTTGGGATTCTCCAGGCAAGAACACTGACCAATGTGAGACAGCAGCCCGATACCAGGCTCCTCCGGCTCCTCCGTCCATGGGAGTTTCCAGGCAAGAGTACTGGAGTGGGAGATGTATCTACCTAGTGCTGAATCGGAGAAGGCAATGGCACCCCACTCCAGTACTCTTGCCTGGAAAATCCCATGGACGGAGGAGCCTGAAAGGCTGCAGTCCATGGGGTTGCTAAGAGTCGGACACGACTGAGCGACTTCACTTTCACTTTTCACTTTTATGCATTGGAGAAGGAAATGGCAACCCACTCCGGTGTTCTTGCCTGGAGAATCCCAGGGATGGGGGAGCCTTGTGGGCTGCGGTCTATGGGGTCGCACAGAGTCGGACATGACTGAAGTGACTTAGCAATAGCAGTGCTGAATAGTCATTCCTGTTCTGGATTATCAGCAGCCTGATAAAAATAGAACTATATATGTGTGTGCATGTGCTAAGTTACCTCAGTTCTGTCTGACTCTTTGAGACCCCATGGACTGTAGCCCACCAGGCTCTTCTGTCCATGGGATTCTCCAGGCAAGAATACTGGAGTGGGTTGCTGTGCCCTCTTCCACAGGATTTTCCCAACCCAAGGATCGAACCCAGGTCTCATATGTCTCCTGCATTGGCAGGAGGGTTCTTTACCATTAGCTCCACTTGGGAAGCCCAGAATTATATATATATATATATATATATATATATATATATATATATATATATATATAGTATATAAAGCTGTCAAGGTGTCATGTATCTATTTTTTTTTACAATGTTATCAATATTTTCAATAATTCAAACCTAAAAGTTTGCCAAATGGCAACATGGATGATCAAGGTGTCATATTTCTTATTCTTGCTTCTGAGACTGATCTTGTACTTGGTGGGCAGCACAATATTTGATACTGTGAATAACAAATCAACTGGCATGCACAATTCATTACCTGGTGGTCCTATGATGAAAATAATGTGAGAGTAGCCATTCACTCCTTTCTCTAACTGCCTTCTCATTTCTTTCAATTCCTGCTGGCTAGCAGGAGAGCCAGCCATCTTACGAGATAGCTTCAAATTCAGTCTTGTCAGAAGCAGAAGGATGGATAAAATGGATAGACTTCAACATTCCTTCATTCCTAAAAAGTTTGACTTACCCATTCATTTATTTTTATAAAGTTATTTGATAAATAAGTACAGTGAGTCTGTTGGCGCAACCATGTGAAAGATGAGCATCAAGATAAAACCATCACAATAGGAAGATTTAGCTATTGCACAATGGGAAGATAGTTGCATAAAACTTATATTTAGTTTTCTTTGCATATTTGTAGACTTTGCTTTCCTTTGAATGTTATTTCTTTGTCAAGTATTAAGGCAAATATTAAATATAAAAACTTCACAAAAATTATGCCAGATTATTAAATACACCTGTATAATTTGGTTGATTATAAAAGGATGTACAGATGAATTTGATCAAAATGCATGACTATCTTACTAACTGAACTCATTAATCAGCTAACAGTGGAATAATCAGTAATAATTAGCCATCAGCCTCTTTTTCATGGTCATTTTACTAATTAAAATGTTAGCTTTAATTTGGAGCATAGGAAATATAAATTAAGAAGGGTTTACTCTTCCTACAGATTACAGTGATCAATTCATTCTCATTTTGCTTGTATTAATTACTGTGAGATGACACACAGGTCCTGTGGCTATTTCCATCTTACAGAACCTGCATGTAAAACTACTTTTCAAGCGTTAAACCAAAGAATTAAAAAAACACATTTAGATCTTGCTGTCATCCATTTTAAAATAAAAAAGGAAAGTTTTTGCTCAATAATGAAAACCACTGAAAAATGAAAAGGTAACCTGCAGAATGGGAGAAAATATTTACAAATCATATATCTGATCAGGCTTCCCCTGTGGCTCAGCTGATAAAGAATCGGCCTGCAATGTAGGAGACCTGGGTTCGATCCCTGGGTTGGGAAGATCCCCTGGAGAAGGAAATGGCTACCCACTCCAGTATTCTGGCCTGGAGAATTCCATGAACTGTATAGTCATGGGGTCGCAAAGACTCGGACAAGACTGAGCGACTTTCACTCTCACTCTCACTTTCATATATGATCAGGGCTTAATATTCAAATTGTATAAAGAACTCATACGACTCAATGGCAAAACAAAACAAAACAAAAACAAAATCTCAGTCTGATTAAAAAATGGGCAGAGGAACTGAATGGATATTTTTCAAAAAAAGACATATAGGTGGCCAGTGGTTTCATGAAAAGGTGCTCAACATCTCTAATCATCAGGCAAATGCAAATCAAACCACAACAAGATATCATTTCACACCTGTTAGAGTGACTGCCATCAAAGAGACAAGAGATAACAGATGTTGGCAAAGATGTGGAGAAAAGTAAACCCTTGTGCACTATTGGCTGACTTTATTTTTTGGGGCTCCAAAATCACTGCAGATGGTGATTGCAGCCATGAAATTAAAAGATGCCTACTCCTTGGAAGGAAAGTTATGACCAACCTAGACAGCATATTAAAAATTAGAGATGTTACTTTGTCAACAAAGGTCCGTCTAGTGAAGCCTATGATTTTTCCAGTGGTCATGTATGGATATGAGTGTTGGACTATAAAGAAAGCTGAGCACTGAAGAATTGATGCTTTTGAACTGTGATGTTGGAGAAGACTCTTGAGAGTCCCTTGGACTGCAAGGAAATCCAACCAGTCCATCCTAAAGGAAATCAGTCCTGGGTGTTCATTGGAAGGACTGATGTTGAAGCTGAAACTCCAATATGTTGGCCACCTGATGCAAAGAGCTGACTCATTTGAAAAGACCATGATGTTGGGAAAGATTGAGGGCAGGAGGAGAAGGGGACAACAGAGGATGCGATGGTTAGATGGCAACACTGACTCAATGAACATGCTGCTGCTGCTGCTAAGTCGCTTCAGTCATGTCCAACACTGTGACCCCATAGACGGCAGCCCACCAGGCTCCCCCATCCCTGGGATTCTCCAGGCAAGAACACTGGAGTGGGTTGCCATTTCCTTCCCCAATGCATGAAAGTGAAAAATTAAAGTGAAGCTGCTCAGTCGTGTCTGACTCGCTGCGACCCCAGAGACTGTAGCCTACCAGGCTCCTCTGTCCATGGGATTTTCCTGGCAAGAGTACTGGAGTGGGGTGCCATTGCCTTCTCCCAATGGACTTGAGTTTGGGTAAACTCCGGGAGTTGGTGATGGACAGGGAGGCCTGGCGTGCTGCGGTTCATGGAGTCGCAAAGAGTCAGACACGACTGAGCGACTGAACTGAACTGAACTGTGCACTATTAGCGAGGATATCAATTGGTGTAGCCACTAGGGAAAACAGTATGAGGGTTCCCAAAATGTTAAAAATAAAACTACCACATGATCCAGCAATCTCACTTTTGGGTATATGTCTAACAAAAATAAAAGCAGGATGTAAGTGGATATCTGCACTCCCAAGTTCATTACAGCATTACTCACAATAGCCAAAATATGGAAATACCCTAGGTACCCACAATGGGTGAGTGTGTAAAGAAGATGTGGTATATATGTACAATGAAATATTCGGCAATGGGAAAGAAGAATCCTACCATTTGCCACAACAGGGGATGAAACTTGAGGGTGTTATGCTAAACAAAAAAAGCCAAACAGAGAAAGATAAATACTGTGTGGTGTTTTGTTTATATATGGAATCTTCTTTTGAAAAAGTCAAGCTTATAGAAGGAGAAAGTATAAAAGTGTTTGTCTAGGACAGCGGTTTGGGGGAAATTGGAAGACGTTGGTAAAAGGATCAGTTCAGTTCAGTCGCTCAGTCGTGTCTGACTGTTTGCAACCCCATGGACTGCAGCACGCCAGGCTTCCCTGTTATCACCAACTCCCAGAGTTTACTCAAACTCATGTCCATTGAGTCACTGACGTCATCCAACCACTGCATCCTCTGTCGTCCCCTTCTCTTCCTGCCTTCAATCTTTGCAAGCATCAGGGTCTTTTCCAAGGAGTCAGTTCTTTGCAACAAGTGGCCAAAGTATTGGAGTTTCAGCTTCAGCATCAGTCCTTCCAATGAATATTCAGGACTAATTTCCTTTAGGATGGACAGGTTGGATCTCCTTGCAGTCCAAGGGACTCTCAAGAGTCTTCTCCAACACCACAGTTCAAAAGCATCAATTCTTCAGTGCTCAGCTTTCTTTATAGTCCAACTCTCACATACATACATGACCACTGGAAAAACCATAGTTTTGACTAGACAGAACTTTGTTGGCAAAGTAATGTCTCTACTTTTTAATATGCTGTCTAGGTCGGTCATAACTTTTTTTCCAAGGAGCAAGCATCTTTGAATTTCATGGCTGCAGTCAACCATCTGCAGTGATTTTTGAACCTCCAAAAATAAAATCTGTCACTGTTTGCACTGTTTCTCCATCTATTTGCCATGAAGTGATGGGACCAGATGCTATGATCTTAATTTTCTGAATGTTGAGTTTTAAGCCAACTTTTTCACTCTCCTCTTTCACTTTCATCAAGAGCTGTTTAGTTCCTCTACACTTTCTGCCAGAAGGGTGGTGTCATATGCATGCATCTCTGAGGTTATTGACATTTCTCCCGGCAATCTTGATTCCAGCTTGTGCTTCATCCAGCCTGGCATTTTGCATGATGTACTCTGCATAGAAGTGAAATAAGCTGGGTGACAATACACAGCCTTGATGTACTCCTTTCCCGATTTGGAGCCAGTCTCTTGTTCTATGTCCAGTTCTAACTGTTGCTTCCTGACCTGCATACAGATTTCTCAAGAGGCAAGTCAAGTGGTTTGGTATTCCCATCTCTTTAAGAATTTTCCACAGGTTTTGGTGATCCACACAGTCAAAGGCTTTATCGTAGTCAATAAAGCAGAAGTAGATGTCTTTCTGGAATTCTATTACTTTTTTGATGACCCAGCAGATGCTGGCAATTTGATCTCTGGTTCCTCTGTCTTTTCTAAAACCAGCTTGAATATCTGGAAGTTCATGGTTCACGTGCTGTTGAAGCCTGGCTTGGAGAATTTTGAATGTTACTTTGCTAGCGTGAATTCTGTGGTAGTTTGAGCATTCTTTGGCATTGCCTTTCTTTGGGATTGGAATGAAAACTGACCTTTTCCAGTCCTGTGGCCACTGCTGAATTTTCCAAATTTGCTGACATATTGAGTGCAGCACTTTCACAGCATCATCTTTTAGGATTTGAAAGAGCTCAACTGGAATTCCATCACCTCTGCTAGATTTGTTTGTAGTGATGCTTCCTAACGCCCACTTGGCTTCACATTCCAGGATGTCTGGCTCTAGGTCAGTGATCACACCATTGTGATTATCTGGGTTGTGAAGATCACTTTTGTATAGTTCTTCTGTGTATTCTTGCCACCTCTTCTTAATATCTTCTGCTTCTATTAAGTCCATACTATTTCTGTCCTTTATTGAGCTCATCTTTGCATTAAATGTTCCCTTGGTATCTCTAATTTTCTTGAAGAGATCACTAGTCTTTCCCATCCTATTGTTTTCCTCTATTTCTTTGCATTGATCACTGAGGAAGGCTTCCTTATCTCTCCTTGCTACTCTTTGGAACTCTGCATTCAAATGGGTATATCTTTCCTTTTCTCCTTTGCCTTTTACTTTTCTTCTTTTCACAGCTATTTGTAAGGCCTCCTCAGACAACCGTTTTGCCTTTTTGCATTTCTTTTTCTTGAGGATGGCCTTGATGCCTGCCTCCTGTAGAATGTCACAAACGTCTGTCCATAATTCATTAGGCACTCTGTCTATCAGATCTAGTCCCTTAAATCTATTTCTCACTTCCACTGTATAATCGTAAGGGATTTGATTTTGGTCATACCTGAATGGTTTGAGGATCTAATGTGGAAATAGGGACTATGGTGTATAAAATGCTGTGCTGTGCTAAGTCACTTCAGTTGTGTCCGACCCTTTGTGACGATATGGACTGTAGCCTGCCAGGTTCCTATATCCAAGGGGTTCTCCAGGCAAGCATACTGGAGTGGGTTGCCATGCCCTCCTCCAGGGAATCTTCCCAACCCAGGCATTGAACACAGTCTCTTAATCTCCCGCATTGGCCAGTGGGTTCTTTACCACTAATGCCACCTGGGTAGCCCCATAGTTTACAACACTATATTATATAATTGAAATTTTCTAAGAGAGTAGAAGTTAAATATTTTCATTAAAAAAATAAAAGTAATGAGGTGGGGTATATATTAATTAAATGTTGGAAATCCTATGCATACTTTATATCAAATCACCATGATGCTACACTTTACATTATCTTGTGATTATATTTTTCAATTATACTCCCCAAAGGAAAAAAAATTTTTTAATAAAAGGAAAAATTTCATTCAAGCCTGAAAATTGCTCCCTGTCAACTGTCACCTCACTGAAAATTTTAAAAGTGTCAAAATAGAATTTCAGCCTGTCTCAAGGACTGAGTACATTTCTGCCTCTATCACAAATCCATGAGTACAAAGATGCAACAGAGGGATTATTGTTATCCTGTTATCACTGTAGCTAATATGTTTACAAACATGTACAGAGAACTTGAAAGTGAATAGAGGAGAAAACAAAGAAGAAAATTCAACTTTGTATTGTTTATTCAGGTCATTATAGCTATGGGGCCCAGGGATGAGTATAAATGAGCATTCCAAGAAATCTTTTACCTTATTTATCTGAAAGTCTCTGATACAGAGAATACTCAAGGAGAGATTCTGCAGACAGTTTCCTTAATACCTTCTACTTTAGGCAAGATCAGTTGCTCAGTCGTGTCCGACTACACACAAATGCTCGTATCAGACAAACGTCTTATTTTCATGGAGAATTCCACAGACTCCATGGACACCCCATTCCAGAATTTAACAACCATCCTGAAGATCCGCCTTATTCTATAAGGTCATTTTCTTCTCCCTGTTCTGTGCTTTTTTGAGATTGAGAACATCTGGTCCTCATTCCTAACATAATGACATTTCCTGCTCCAGAGTTCCTTTTAAAATCACCCTCAACCTTCTCTTCTTCAGGCTAATTTCCATGTCTGCTCTCCCTTCTTCAGAGTCTTATGTGCCAAGTACCCTCACCTTCCTCTGAATCCATGAAGAGCTACTCTGCCCAGCTCAGACCTGAGGACCCCCACAGAGCATTCACAGGGCCACCTTTCCACCTCTCTGCTCACCCACTGCAGTTCTCAAACTCCTTCAAGGAAGAGGCATTATTTCATCTCAGGGAAGAGACGCGCTTCCCATCAACTTGCTTTCCCTCTCTGTCCCCAGGGGGAAGAGCAGAGAAGATTGAGCTCTGGGAGTCAAGTGGCAGACAGCTGTGGTTTCGGCTTCCAGCGGTCACACAACTCCAGAGGGACCGGAAGGTCAAGCAAAGCATGTAGAACCGCAGGCTGTTCACGTGGCTCAGAGGAGGAGATGACCAACCCCTAATAAAACACCGTCTGCCGGACGTGCCATTGGGACTGGCATGCTAATTGAAAACAGCAGGCTTGGGACTGCCTCTCTGACTTTAGCACTCCAGCTAGGAATAATTTTTCCTTCCACAGCAAAAGCAGTATTCAGTCAGTAAAGCAGTATTTGTTACTAATTAAAAAAAAAAAAAAATCAAACAAACCAGCATCACTGCTCCAGCAGACGATAAAGAAATATTTCTCAATTTCTCTTTATTTACTTTTCCAGAAAGTTCATATCTTGTTTATTTCCTTTCTGCTAGGCCAAAGCTTGACGCTGCTGTACACAAATGTTTTATTATCTTAGGACAGAGAGTATCTATTAATCCAATTCATCTCTCAATACTATTAGTGCCTTGTTATTTTTATTTTAGGTGATTATTTTTTCTAAATCAAAATAATGCAGGCACATAGGTCAACAGTTCCATATTATTTTTATTGGATGTCTACATCAACATAAATCGGTTTTTCTTTCCCAGAAGTATTTTGGCTATTTTCTTTGCTATATACCTCTGTATATAGCATATATAACATATTTAGTATTAGTTTTTTTTTTTTTTTAATTTTAGGCATTATATTCTGACTTTCTACTATGGAAAAGAAATTTCAACTTGTGTCACTATATTTTCCTTATTCACTTTGTGTTTCCTCAGCCTCTGGATGTAACTGCATCATAATTTTTGTTAATTAAATAATAAATAGTATTCACATTATTATGAATAGCATAATTCATATTAAAATAAATGATATAGGGTAACAATTAATTTTCACCATTTGCATAATTGTCTATTTCCCTAGAGTGTAAATATTTACTTATTTTTCGTTTGTTTAGTTTTCTATGGACTTATCACTGATTCATTCTCAAACTCTTCCACTCACCTATATCTACTTATTAGATGTCTAAAGTCATCAAATGTTTATCAATTTATTTTTAAGAATATATTCATCCTATAGCTTTTTGATTTGCCCTAACCTGGCCTGGTTTCCCAGTCAACAGCTGTGATTATGGTCTTTCTCATCACTGTTATCCCAAGGAATCCCTCTGTTTCCCTTTTGAATGGCTCTGCTGTTTTCTATATTCCATCCATTCCTCTTAATGGATTTATCTCCATTTTGGTACAGACATCCTATCAGTAATTTTCTGAGAAGGTATTAATGAATTCATGACATTTTGAGATCTTTCAAGTCTGAAAACATCTTCATAATCTCTCACATGCAATAAATTGATAATTTCTTTGCATATAGAATTCCAGATTGATGATCATAGTCACTTAGAATTTCAAAGACTTTATTGTCATCCAGTTTCTAGTGTCGCAGTGAAGAGTTCTAAACCATGCTGATTCTGGATCCTTTTTTTTTTTTGTAAGCTATTTTGTTTTCTCTCTGGATATTTATAGGCTCTCTTTTTGTTCTTAATGTTTTAAATTACACAATGGTGTGTTTTGGTGGAGCTCGTTATCAGCACTGGGGCTACCCAATGGCTCAATGGTAAAGAATCTGCCTGCCAGTACAGTAGCCACAGGAGACACAGGTTCAATCCTTGGGATGGGAAGATCCCCTGGAAAGAAAATGGCAACTCCTTCCAGTATTCTTGCATAGGAAAACCCAGGGACAGAAGAACCTGGCAAGCTACAGTCCATGGGGTTGCAAAGAGTTGGACAGGACTTAACAGCTAAAAAACAGTTATCAATACTGTTCTGGGTTCTTATTGGGACCTTTTGATTTTATAAAATTATCTTGAATTATTTATGATCTCTTCCACTTGATTTTCTCTGTTCTTCTGTAAGTGTTGCTTTTCAAATGTTGAAACTTCTGGATCAATTTTATAATTATGTTTTCTTTTTTCCCTTTATTCTATTTCTTTTATCTTTTTATATACTTTCTGTTTTTTTCCCCTCTCATCTTTATCTTTCATTCCTTCTATTGGATTTTAAATTTCTACAACCATATCTTTCAGTTTCAAGAAAAAAATTTATTTTGATTCCATTTTTAAGATAATTATAGGGTAGGAAGTCTCTATTAATCCATTTTCTATTTGATGGTGTCCTATTCTTATTTAATAGATGCTACCAATCTCATAATTCTTATAACAGTAATGATTTTCTCTTCAAAAAAACAAAAACAAAACCAAAACTTTTCTTCTCCGTGTGTAGTGTCTGGCTATCCAAGTTGCTTTATGCTGTTTCTTTTGGAATATGTGTAACTTTTATGCTAGCAGACTTTTCAACTGTTGACAATCATTTACTGGCTCCTATTAAGAAGTTTGAGCATTCTTTGGCATTGCCTTTCTTTGGGATTGGAATGAAAACTGATCTTTTCCAGTCCTGTGGCCAAGGCTGAGTTTTCCAAATTTGCTGGCATATTGAGTGAAGCACTTTCACAGCATCATCTTTCAGGATTTGGAATAGCTCAACTGGGAATTCTATCACCTTCACTAACTTTGTTCGTAGTGATGCTTTCTAAGGCCCACTTGACTTCACATTCCAGGATGTCTGGCTCTAGGTCAGTGATCACACCATCGTGATTATCTGGATCGTGATCTTTTTTGTACAGTTCTTCTGTGTATTCTTGCCATCTCTTCTTAATACCTTCTGCTTCTGTTAGGTCCATACCATTTCTGTCCTTTATCAAGCCCATCTTTGCATGAAATGTTCCTTTGGTATCTCTGATTTTCTTGAAGAGATCTCTAGTCTTTCCCATTCTGTTGTTTTCCTCTATTTCTTTGCATTGATTGCTGAAGAAGGCTTTCTTATCTCTTCTTGCTATTCTTTAGAACTCTGCATTCAGATGTTTATAAATTTCCTTTTCTCCATTGCTTTTTGCTTCTCTTCTTTTCACAGCTATTTGTAAGGCCTCCCCAGATAGCCATTTTGCTTTTTTGCATTTCTTTTCCATGGGGATGGTCTTGATCCGTCTCCTGTACAATGTCATGAACCTCATTCCGTAGTTCATCAGGCACTCTATCTATCAGATCTAGGCCCTTAAATCTATTTCTCACTTCCACTGTATAATCATAAGAGATTTGATTTAGGTCATATCTGAATGGTCTAGTGGTTTTCCCTACTTTCTTCAATTTCAGTCTGAATTTGGCAATAAGGAGTTCATGGTCTGAGCCACAGTCAGCTCCTGGTCTTGTTTTTGCTGACTGTATAGAGCTTCTCCATCTTTGGCTGCAAAAATATAATCAATCTGATTTCAGTGTTGACCATCTGGTGATGTCCATGTATAGAGTCTTCTCTTGTGTTGTTGGAACAGGGTGTTTGTTATGACCAGGGCATTTTCTTGGCAAAACTATTAGTCTTTACCCTGCTTCATTCCGTATTCCAAGGCCAAATTTGCCTGTTACTTCAGGTGTTTCTTGACTTCCTACTTTTGCATTCCAGTCCCCTATAATGAAAAGGACGTCTTTTTTGGGTGTTAGTTCTAAAAGGTCTTGTAGGTCTTCATAGAACCGTTCAACTTCAGCTTCTTCAGCGTTACTGGTTGGGGCATAGACTTGGATTACTGTGATATTGAATGGTTTTCAATATTCAAAAGCAGAGACATTACTTTGCCAACAAAGGTTCATCTAGTCAAGGCTATGGTTTTTCCTGTGGTCATGTATGGATGTGAGAGTTGGACTGTGAAGACAGCTGAGCACCGAAGAATTGATGCTTTTGAACTGTGGTGTTGGAGAAGACTCTTGAGTCCCTTGGACTGCAAGGAGATCCAACCAGTCCATTCTAAAGGAGATCAGCCCTGGGATTTCTTTGGAAGGAATGATGCTAAAGCTGAAACTCCAGTACTTTGGCCACCTCATGGGAAGAGTTGACTCATTGGAAAAGACTCTGATGCTGGGAGGGATTGGGGGCAAGAGGAGAAGGGGACGACAGAGGATGAGATGGCTGGATGGCATCACTGACTCAATGGACGTGAGTCTCAGTGAACTCCGGGAGTTGGTGATGGACAGGGAGGCCTGGCGTGCTGCGATTCATGGGGTTGCAAAGAGTCGGACACGACTGAGTGACTGATCTGATCTGATTTGATTAAGAAGTTACGGAGAAGGCAATGGCACCCCACTCCAATACTCTTGCCTGGAAAATCCCATGAACGGAGGAGACTGGTAGGCTGCAGTCCATGGGGTGGCAAAGAGTCAGACACGACGGAGCGACTTCACTTTCACTTTTCACTTTCATGCATTGGAGAAGGAAAAGGCAACCCACTCCAGTGTTCTTGCCTGGAGAATCCCAGGGACGGGGGAGCCTGGTGGGCTGCCGTCTATGGGGTCGCACAGAGTCGGACACGACTGAAGCGACTTAGCAGCAGCAGCAGCATTAAGAAGTTATGGTAGTGACACAAGTAAGCTGATTATAAACTTAGCTCTCCCTGGGTACTTCACTCAGTGTGATCTGATTAATCCGTTTCATTGGGGGAAGCCTGAATACGCATTGGTGCTTTTCTCTTAGGCTGATCAAACTCCCCCCAAAATAATTCTACTAGCTTCTGCTTGGGAGGTAATAGTCTGCCTCCTAGTATTCTGGAACTCCTGTAGCAGAAGAAATCTTGTACTTCAATATTCAGTTTAAAACCATATTGAATTCTTCTGTTATCTGTGAAGTGAAGTCACTCAGTCATGTCCGACTCTTTGTGACCCCATGGACTGTAGCCTACCAGGCTCCTCTGTCCATGGACTTTTCCAGGCAAGAATACTGGAGTTGGTTGTCATTTCCTTCTCCAGGGGATCTTCCTGACCCAGGGATCAAACCCAGGTTACCCACATTGCAGTCAGACACTTTACCATCTGAACTACCTGGGAAGCTGTAATGATCCCTAAATCTCAGCTCTATTCCTGCGAATGTGTTAGTCACTCAGTCATGTCTGACTCTGCGACCCCATGGACTGTAGCCCATCAGGCTCCTCTGTCCATGGGATTCCCAGGCAAGGATACTAGAGTGGGTTGTCATTTCCTTCTCCAGGAGAATGGATCCTTCCTGACCAAGGGATCAAACCATGGTGTCCTGCATTGCAGGCCGATTCTTTACCACTATGCCACCTGGGAAGCCCCCAGCTCTACTGAGTACCTCACAAAGAATTTCTGCTTTATCTTTGCAGAGGAAAAATAACCAGAGTGGGAGAAGAGTAGGTGTGGAATGAAAGAGAGGATCTAGGATGTCTAATAGTTTCCTAGTCAAACCTTTAAACAAGATTCTTTTTGGCTCCATCTTCAATTCACTTTCACAGGTATGGAGTATCCCTTTACTGAACCATCTGAGGCATGATAGTATAAACTGAGTTCCTTTTTGTTTTCCTAACTATTGTATTAAAAATTTGTTTTCCAGTCTAATAATGTCAATTAACACTTATTATGCTTTTGAGCTTTCCAAATTTTCCTCAGTTCAGTTCAGTCGCTCAGTCGTTTCCAACTCTTTGCGACCCCATGAATCGCAGCACGCCAGGCCTCCCTGTCCATCACCAACTCCCTGAATTCACCCAGACTCACATCCATCGAGTCAGTGATGCCATCCAGCCATCTCATCCTCTGTCGTCCCCTTCTCCTCCTGCCCCCAATCCCTCCCAGCATCAGTCTTTGCCAATGGGTCAACTCTTCGCATGAGGTGGCCAAAGTACTGGAGTTTCAGCTTTAGCATCATTCCTTCCAAAGAAATCCCAGGGCTGATCTCCTTCAGAATGGACTGGTTGGATCTCCTTTCAGTCCAAGGGACTCTCAAGAGTCTTCTCCAACACCACAATTCAAAAGCATCAATTCTTTGGTGCTCAGCTTTCTTCACAGTCCAACTCTCACATCCATACATGACCACAGGAAAAACCATAGCCTTAACTAGACAGAACTTTGTTGGCAAAGTAATGTCTCTGTTTTTTAATATGCTATCTAGGCTGGTCATAACTTTCCTTCCAAGGAGTAAGCGTCTTTTAATTTCATGGCTGCAGTCACCATCTGCAGTGATTTTGGAGCCCAGAAAAATAAATTCTGACACTGTTTCCACTGTTTCCCCATCTATTTCCCATGAAGTGATGGGACCAGATGCCATGATCTTCGTTTTCTGAATGTTGAGCTTTAAGCCAACTTTTTCACTCTCCTCTTTCACTTTCATCAAGAGGCTTTTTAGTTCCTCCTCACTTTCTGCATAAGGGTGGTGTCATCTGCATATCTGAAGTGACTGATATTTCTCCTGGCAATCTTGATTCCAGCTGTGCTTCTTCCAGCCCAGCGTTTCTCATGATGTACTCTGCATAGAAGTTAAATAAGCAGGGTGACAATATACAGCCTTGACGTACTCCTTTTCCTATTTGGAACCAGTTTGTTGTTCCATGTCGAGTTCTAACTGTTGCTTCCTGACCTGCATATAGGTTTCTCAAGAGGCAGGTCAGGTGGTCTGGTATTCCCATCTCTTTCAGAATTTTCCACAGTTTATTGTGATCCACACAGTCAAGGGCTTTGGTGCCGGGAGCCGGTGAGGCATTCCGCTCGTGACAAAGGTCATGAGGAAGGAGGCTCGGCATACGCAAAGGCGGGATCGAGCCTCAGGAGTCTGCCCGGATATTCTCGAGCATTTCCACCCCCCCCCCCAAAAAAAACCCAGAGTCTGCCTACTTTATTGCTTTGTGCTCTCACCTCTGACTTTACTGGGGGCTGTCCCCTACCACCATCTCGCTCTGTCAAAGAGTTAACTTACAGCTCCAATTAATAAAGTTCCTGGGCAATTAGGAGTGTTTAAATCCAAACCCCTCAGATGGCTCTCTAACTCGCCTGACAAGTTTACCCGGACTCCTGCAGCTATGCATAGGATTGTTTACAGTCTCCCAGCCTCGAGAGGCATGGGAAGCTTAAGATATTCAAATAGCTTAGAGCCTCTCAGAGAGTTAGAAACTGTCAGAATAAACTAGTATAGGATTTCATTGATGAGTCAATGTTTGTTGCCAAGTTTTCACATCCCCTGAATTGTATCCTTGAATATGTATTAATTAATAGTGGGTATGTAGAAAAAATAAGTAGTGGCCTTGGTGTTAGTAACTTTATACCCTTAAGGTAATAAATTCTTTCCTTTGTTGTAAACCCATTACACATCCGCCCTATAGGAATGCAATTTTATCTTCGGAAAATGGCGCCAAACCTTAAAATAATTACTCTTAGAGAAAATAAGTCTTTGTTGATAAGTCCTTGTCAAGAGTCATAAAATGTTAGTAGGCCTTCTGGCCAGAAGATGATGTAAATCACCTAAACCATTTGTATACGATAAATTTGCAGGAAAGAAACCCTGGTTTTTGATAAGAATCAAAGACTGCTGACTTTGCATCCCCTATTATCCTCTATGTGTAACTTAGGGTATAAAAGCCCCTGTTAAAAATAAAGCTACGGGCCTTGCTCACCAACGCTTGGTCTCCCCATGTCATTCTTTCTTTTAACTTCCAGCTGAGTCTCCATCTGGAGCGAGGAACCCACCACGCTTACTAATTATGCCTGGGCTTCTAAGACCCACTTGAGAAGGTGTCTAGGGTGAGGCACCTTCCGCTATTCGAGAGGGCGCCTGCGGCCTACGTAAGTGGCGCAAACTTCTTGTCTTGAAGTTTTATTGGTCTCCCGCGTAAACCAAGCTACTCAGCTTCTTTTCTCCACTGAATTTTCCTACTGAGCTATCCTCATTCTATTACTCTTTATATCTTTGATAAATAAATAAATAGTCGCCGATGCCGTCTCCCCTTCGAATACCCTGGATCAGCCGGGGCTGGTCCTCGGCACTTTGGTATAGTCAATAAAGCAGAAATAGATGTTTTTCTGGAACTCTCTTGCTTTTATGATGATCCAGTGGATGTTGGCAATTTGATCTCTGGTTCCTCTTCCTTTTCTAAAACCAGCTTTATTCACATATTATTTCCATTTCTTTTGACCTTGTATATTTCATTTAGTAAGCTTTATTTTGTTGTTTTCATAAGTTTTTAAATGAATGAAGAAATGTTTGTGTGTTTAATATGCCACCTTTATCTGGAAACCACCATTCATTATTTTACTTATTTATTTAAAAAGACTAAATCTGGGTTACAAATGAGTGATCACATGAAAATAATCATGTAAAGATACCAATCCTCAGAACTTTATATTTCCTATTGCATTCGTCTACATTATATCATTGAGTTTTGTCAAAATTTGAGCTGGTAATCTCTTTCTGTGCATGCTAAGTTGCTTCAGTCGTGTCCGACTCTGCAACCCCACAGACAGTAGCCCACCAGGTTCCTCTGTCCATGGGATTCTCCAGGCAAAAGTACTGGACTGTGTTGCCATGCCCTCCTACAGGGGATTTTCTGGACCCATGGATTAAACCCACATGCCTTTTCTCCTACATTGGCAAGCGAGTTCTTAGCACTAGTACCACCTGGAAAGCCCTGAAAGTGATGTATTCTGATTAGAAATTCTGAGATGGAAGTAGACATTATGGTAATTGTTTTACAGTGGCCTTGTTCCTGAACTTAATAGAAAAGTTTTCAGTTTTTCACTGTTGACTATAATGTTTGCTGTGAGGTTTTCATATAGTGTATATTATGTAGAGGTAATTTCCTTCTATTCCTAGTTTGTTGAGTGATTTATTATGAAAGGTGTTGAATTTTGTCAAATACCTTTTCTGGATCTATTGAGATGCTGCTGCTGCTGCTAAGTTGCTTCAGTCATGTCCGACTCTGTGAGACCGGATAGACGGCAGCCCACCAGGCTCCCCCGTCCCTGGGATTCTCCAGGCAAGAACACTGGAGTGGGTTGCCATTTCCTTCTCCAATGCATGAAAGTGAAAAGTGAAAGTGAAGTTGCTCAGTCGTGTCCAACTCCTAGCGACCCCATGGACTGCAGCCCACCAGGCCCCTCCGTCTATGGGATTTTCCAGGCAAGAGTACTATGTGATTTTTATCCTTCACACTGTTAATGTGGTGCCTCACATTGATGATTTTTGTATATTGAACCATCCTTGCATCTCAAGGAAAAAGAGTCTCACTTTTGGTGGTTTATGATCCTTTTAATGTGCTATTGAGTTTTGTTTGCTAGTATTTTACTGAGCATTTTTATACCTGTTATTGTCA
The DNA here is from genome assembly GCF_027580195.1 of Bos mutus. Lineage (NCBI taxonomy): Eukaryota > Metazoa > Chordata > Mammalia > Artiodactyla > Bovidae > Bos > Bos mutus. The sequence goes on along the minus strand of NC_091625.1, from coordinate 29,353,505 downwards.
TGGATATTGGTCTGTAATTTTATTTTCTTGAAGTGTCTTTGGCTTTGGTATCAGAGTAATGCTGTCCTTATTAAAATAAGTTTGGAAGTGTTTTCTCCTCTTCAATTATTTGGAAGAATTTGAGAATAATTGACATTAATTTGTCTCTAATTGTTTTGTAGAATTCCCTAATGAAGGTATCTGGTCCTGGACTTTTAATGTTGGGAGATATTTTATTGCTAATTCAATTTCCCTTGAGGTTATGTCTGTTCAGATTTTCTATTTCCTCATGAATTGGTCTTGATAGGTTACATGTTTCTAGAAATTAAGCTATTTCTTCTAACTTATGCAATTTGTTGGCATATAATTGTTCAGAGTAATTTCTAATATTAAATTTATACTTCATCAATTATAATGTCTTTTCTCTCATTTTTGGTTTTATTATTTGAGTCTTCTTTCTCTTTTTCTTAATTAATCTAATGATTTGTCAATTTCATTGATCTTTACAAACAACTAACTCAGTTTGAATATTTCTCCTATTGTTTTTCTAATCTCTATTCCTTCTTCTAACTCTGTGTGTGTGCTCAGTCATGACTGACTCTTTGTGACCCCATGGACCATGGTCCATCAGGCTTCTCTCTCCATGGAATTTTCCAGGCAAGGATACTGGAATAGGTTGCCATTTCCTCCTCCTGGGAATCTTCCTGACCCAGGGATTAAATGTGTCTCTCTTGCATTTCCTGCATTGGCAGGCAGATTTTTTTTTAACCACTGAGCCACTGGGGAATTAGACAACTAAGTTTGGGGTTTGTTTATTCTTCTTTTTCTTGTTCCTTGAGGTATCTTTGGGTCATTCTCTTTTTTCTAATACAGGTATTTCACACCACAAACGTCCCTCTTAGTACTGCTTTTGCTGCATCTCATAAGTTCTGTTATGTTATATTTTTGGTTGTCTTAAGATATTTTTTAACTTCCCTTTTGATTGCTTCCTTTACTCACTGATTTTCAGGAGTGTGCTATTTAATTTCCACATATTTGTGAATTTTCCAGTTTTTCTTCTATTGATTTCCAGTTACATTCTCTTGTGGTTGGAAAAAATACCTGGAATGATTTCAAACTTTTTAAATTTGTAAAGACTTGTTTTGTGACCTGACAAATGATCTATCCTCGGATAATGTTTTTTGGAGAAGAATAAGCATTCTGCTGTTGTTGGATGGGGTGTTAGCTCAATTGATTTGTGCCATTGTTCAAGTTTTTTTCCTTTCCATATTGACCTCCAGCTGGTTATTCTATTCATTACTGAGAATGGGATATTGAAATCTCCTACTATTATTTTGTTGCTGTCTGTTTCTACCTTCAGTTCTGTCATTGTTTGCTTCCTGTACTTGAGTACTCTGATGTTGCATGTGTATATATTTGTAATTGCTATCTCCTTGGTGAACTGATCCTTTTATAACTACGTAATGTCCTTTGTTTTCTGTGACAGTTTCTGACTTGAAATCTTTTTTTTTTTTTTAATCTTTTTGTAGTTATTACCATTTTTTCCAAGCATGATTTTACTGAGCTCATTTAGCATCTCTATGATGATTATCTTAAATTATCAGTTAATTTATAATACTCATTTCTTTAAGGTCAGTACCTGGAAATTTATTTTGTTCCCCGGGTTGGGCCATGTTTTTCTGTTTCTTCATGTGATTGGTTACTTTGTGTTGTAATCTGCACATTCAAAACAGCATCTACTTCTTCCTCTCTTTTTGGACTAGCTTCATGCAGGGAAGGCCTTCACCCACTAGCCTGAATAGAGATCTTTGGGGCCTCTTAAACCTTTCTTGCAGATGTGTCTTCTCTGGGCTTGTGAATATAAATGTCCAATTAGAGATGTTTTGCAGGCTCTTTCTTCAAGAGTTCATAATCTCTTTTTCCCTCTATTGTCTTTTTGTGGTACTGCAGGTTTTCTGGACCTGCCATAAACCACCCAGCTCTTTTCTGTTTTCAAAGAACCACACCCCCCTCCCCCCAGGCATCTAGAATATCTCAGGTCCCATCAGCACTCCAAGTCAAATGAGATGGAAATTCATTCAGTCTGGCATAACTCCCACCCTCCAAAAGAAGCCAGACATTGAACACATGATTCAACTCTTTTGCTCTCCAGGGAGATGCCAGGAACAGGGCGGGGGCAGGGGAGGTGTTCTCCCCTTGCTCTATTCTGAGATGGGGAAGTGGAAATTCTGGTTCAAACATTTATCTTTGTTCTTATCACCCCCTCTCCCACAGTCTGGTATCCTTTCGTACAGTGTTTATATTCAAGCAAGAAAGAAACCAACTACTGTTAGCGCCCCCCTAAAAGTCAAAATGTTATTGGATATTCCGTCTTTGTTCCCTCAACCCCAGAAATACTGGGAATTGAGAATTTCCTTTGAATCATGCTGCTGTGTGCTGCATTATGCTGGTGGGAGGGATTCTGGTAGTGAGTGCTATGAATTTTCCTACCAGCTTTGAAGTAGCTGACTTCAGGCTTGTCTGGGGGTGAAGTAGCCTCTTAATTGATGTCTGGATTTCTCACAAAGGGAACTGGTCTGTGTATCATTCTTGAATTGATATCTTAATGGGGAGAGGAGGGTTTGAGGCTTCCTATTCTGCCATCTTGCTGATGTTTCCATTCAAAGCATGATTAATTCTATAAATAATAGGAAAAAGTCCTCTAAAATGTGAAGCAGTTATTAGAGCATTCAGGTATGTTATTAAGAGTGTTTTTTGATAGAGCCAACTCCCAATCTTCCTTTCCTACCTTCCTGTTCTCTAGCTCACATTGTAATTGAACTTGAGATTTGGATTGTAAAGAGAAGTTCTCTTTGAAGGGGGCCTTACAAGGATATTTTACAGGAGGTTCTATAAATATTTTTAGAGTATCTGAAATAAGTCTCCTGTAAAGTAAGTTTCTAAAATTCTACATCTTTTCTTTCCTTCATCACTCAGTGTTAAAGTTGGGAAACCATATTTCATATTAATAGTCTTACAGAAAGAGTGTCAGAACTTCATGTCACAAGTAGTCCAAATCACCTCAGTTCCCCTGGCCTCTTTTTCAGATATCTTTTGCATGGAGAGATGAGTCCCAACTGCAAGATTTTTTTACCAGCTGTCAACTTTCCATTGATCAATGGGTTACTTTCTCATTTAATAAATCACTTCCACTCTGCTACACAGTAGGAAACTTCCTGGTGCATTTCCAGAATAACTGAAAATAGTTTGATGTTCTCAGCTTCTCCCTGAATATTTGAATGAAGATATTGGATAAACTGCAAAGTCTCTGTGTGCTGAACATGGAATCATCAAATAGTTTTGTCAGCTTGCCAGACAGCCAAAGAGAAGCAAACTGCAATTGAAGGAGAAATATTCTGCTGGCCAAATGGAAAGATGAGCACATTTGGATTACACATTCCAGTCCCAAAGACTGAGCCCAGATATATGTATGTATGTACCATCAGATATCAATAATAAATTATTTATAAATATGCTACAAACTGTTTTTCTTAACTTTCTCCCTCTGGAATAGACTATGTTAACAGACTAGATATTTCATTGTCTTAGATCTCTTATTTGTTCTATTTCTGGACTAATTTATTTATTGGGCACAGTGATAAGGACTGATAAAACACAGAAAAGAAAAAGTAAATAACAGTTAGCAAACAACAAATAATTAACTTAAAGTACTTCTACTCAAGTAGCTTTCCTTGGAGGAATTAGCAGTTTAGTCTAGTGGGGCATAATACTACTGGTGTTTATTTTTGGCTCTTTGGCCATAATGCTTTTGGTGGAAAATTTTCTTAACACTAATTTTAGGAATAATATCAGTAGGCAAATAATTTTCAAATAACATTTATTGAGCACGTAATTTGTTTCAGGCACTGTTCTAAATGGTTAACACAGATAGTGGCAGGGCTGGAATTTAAATCCACTCTCCTGCTACTGTTTCGTCACTAATTCATGTCCAACTCTTTGCAACCCCATGGACTATAGCCCGCCAGGCTCCTCTGTCCCTGGGATTTCCCAGGCAAGAATACTGGAGTAGGTTTCTATTTCCCCCTCCAGGGGATCTTCCTGACCCAGGGATCAAACCTGCATCTCCTGCTCGGCAGACAGAGTCTTTACCCATTCTGCCTGACTACAAAGCCTATAGTTATAAACATTATCTTATTCTGCCTTCATTCTTTCTCTTCAGTGTTCTATAGCCTTTCACAATGAAGGGATAGAATAGGAAAGAAATTGTAATAATAACATCCTGCGCTATTTTATGGTAAAGCAAATCAGTCATCACAAAAAAGAAAATGTTTTATATATATAAAATGTTATATATATATATAACATTTTATATATATATATTTCATTATGAATCTATAAAAAAGTCTCATTTTTTGTCAATATACGTGCTGTCTAAAGACTGAATTGAGCACACTGTACCTTCTTAGACCTATCCAGGAAAGGATAAGAAAGTTTATATGTGTGGTTTTTTTTTTCCTTCCTAAATGGCAAAAAGCCCAGACTTTTTGTTACCATTCCATGGTAAACATTTGTCTCTCTAGTCACCCAGATTCATGATTCATTTGTTAGGGGCTTAGTGGGCACATTTTGGCCAGCAGCCTGCCATGTGCGCATATCAGGCCTTGAATGAGTTCTGAACAGAGGAAGTCTCCTTTTGCCCATACAAGAGCATGTGCATGGGAGTTTAACCAGAAGCAGCTTAGCAATGAGATAGGTATGCAGCACAGGAAGGGCCTAAGGAGGCACCTCGCCCATGAGTTACCATGGGAGCCGCACTGAGCATCAGGCGTCGTTGGCTATGAACCACTGTTGCAAAGCAGAGGCACTGTAGCGGCATTGTTCCATCCTGCCTCTGTGTTGGATAGGACAGAGGTGTGGCTTTAAGATCCCGTCACTGCTTGGAACGTGGGTGTATCAAGTCTATACCACACAGCCACTCTGTGTTTACCTTGTGTCGTCCTGAGTCACAATGGTCTCTTGAGCTTGGTAGCCTCACTATTTGAAATAGCCTCATCATTTAAAATTAAGGTGAGCCTTCCATCAACACTGAATCTAAAAATCTACATGAAACGTCTGCGCTGCTGTCTTCCCATCCTACCCTTACCACATTTGTTGGAACTCAATCTCTCGCCTCCAAAGGAGCCATTGTGCTGAACAACGACCAGATGAAACTTGGAAAACAAATATAGGAAATATGTGCAAATAGGAAAAGTGAAGAGGCTATAAACATCAAATCCACATCTTTCCTGTTTTACTTTTTATATTTCTTATTTCATTCATTCCTTCAGTGAGTAATTATTGAGTACGTTCCCCATGGAAGGGACATAGTAGGGACAAGAGTGGAGGGAGATGATTTTGAGGCATGGAGTCCTTTGGGAGATAGGCTGGTTCTGGGTAGTATGCCAATAAGCATAGTTAAAACAGGAAATGAGTATGGCACACCCCCAAAACTGAGCAGCAGGCAGCATTCAGGTGAGAGGAAAATGTAAAGTGAAAAGGTTCCTATGACAATATTTTATTCATATCCAGTCCTAAAGGAAAGAATTCAGTGTGTGTTCTCTGACTCCTTCCTCCCTGAACTCAGAATTCTGTCTCAAATACAATAACCACAGTTCAACTTAATTATACATTCAGTGGGTTTCAGGTGGAGAGAGGCTATAATTTGAAATATTTTCTGTGAGAAATTATGCTTAAAAGCAAAACCATTTACAGGCAAATTTTGAGGGCTGTGTGTATCTACATGGAATCATAATTTTTTTTCCCTTTCCCAGGACTTAATTTGTTATATAACTGTGTTTCTAACTTTAACTACCTAAGTAAAGGCAGGCAGAATATGTAGCAAAATTACTTTTGTCACAGTTAAAAGTTCTAAATATATTTATGGCCAGTATCTTTCCACCTATAATCCAGAAAGTAGTTTTCTTTGGCATTTCCAAGTATGAGATTTTTATCCCAAATACTCACTAATAATATATTAATCATATATTTAAAGTGTTTTCCTCTTGAGTTTAAATTTGTAATAGAATTCCTCCACAAACTTAAAAAAACTTAGAATTCATCTAATCCCTCTTTGGGTGAAATTTTCAAAGCAGTTAAAAGAATTTTTTTTTTTTTTTCCAACTCTGTTCTGAGATCATTTCAACTAATAGTGCAGTACGTATTTAAAATCTTGTGAGTAATTTTAATTGGTTTGCTGAGAGTTCAGCTTAACTTGAGGAGAAGTTACTTGAGGAGAAGAATCATTAATAAGGTAGCAGTATATTATTAATAAGGACGCGGGTATATTCCTGTTATGTTCTTTTCCTTCTCCAAAATTTTTCCCACCGTAACACTTCATTAGATTCATTTGCCTTTTAAAAATTAAATTTAGAGACTTTTCAGTCATGAGACTTCATCTTTAGTTTTTATGGGACCTGAATCTAAAGAGATAAATCAAGTGTGGTTGTGCAATCTAAATTGGTATTGTTGAGATTTCACTGGCAACACAACTGCTAATTTGAAATATCTGTTGTGACTTTAGTCATGAAGATTGAGTGCAAAATATTTTAACATTTCATAAAACATTACAGAGTTGGGGCTGCTATTGTGGTTCCCATTTATATTCCTCTGGACACACATTTAATAGCAGAGTAAATGACCAGTACGACTGACATTATGAGAAAAAGAAGTAACTGAGAGATTTTTCAAGTTGTATGAATAGAAAAAATCTTAAGAGAATCAAAATATCCCAGAAATACTAACATAGAAAAGTAGAAATGCCCCCTCACTCTGTGCTGCACTGAGAGGTACTTCACAGGACAGCACCGATCAGAGAAGGGAGAATCTTGCTCTGCCTGCTCATAACTCAGAATTTGTGCTTTCATGCAAATTACTTACAGATTCTGAACCTTGATTTCCACATATGTAATAGGGAGAAATATAGGGTACTGTATCGTGCTGCTGTGAGAATTAAATGAGATCCCAAACAAAAAGAATCCAAGAAAATGGCAGGGAGATAGTAGCTTTTCAATAAATGGTAGTTATATGTGTTCAGTGGAGAAGGAAATGCCGACCCACTCCAGTATTCTTGCCTGGAGAATCCCATGGACTGTAGCCTGCCAGGCTCCTCTGTCCATGGGGTTGCAAGAGTTGGACACTACTTAGCGACTAAACCACCCCCAGTTTGAGTGTTCAGACACTCAATTGTGTCTGACTCTTTGTAACCCCATGGACTGTAGCCCACCAGGCCTCTCTCTTCATGGGATTCTCTAGGCAACAATACTGGAGTGGGTTGCTGTGCCCTCCTCCAGGGGATCTTCCTGACTCAGGGACCAAACATCCACCTCTTAAATGTCTCCTACATTGGGAGGCAGATTCTTCACCACTAGCGCAAATGGTAGTGGGAAGCAAATGGTAGCTGGGTAGCTCCATGTATCAGGAAAAGAAATGCTCTGTAGTAATGACAAGTCAATCACCACAGCTCTGTGAGTCCAGTGTTTGAGTCCTAAAGAACCTGTGAAATTTAAAAAGCATGCCCTTTTCAGTGACTAGTGTGTGTTTAGTGTGTGTGTTTGTGTGTGTGTGTGTGTCAGAGTTGGGGGGAGAGTGGAATGTGTGTGTAGGGAACACAGTTTATGATGGATAAGAGAATTAAGTCTAGTTTTCCATTTTTCTTTCACTCAACAGGCAAGGGTTTCATGTGCTCAACTTCTTGCTTCTTAGTTCTTTGTTGTTATTGAGTCACTAAGTCATGTCTTACTCTTTGCAACCCCATGGATTGTAGCACACCAGGCTCCCCTGTCCTTCACTATCTCCCCAAGTTTGCTCAAATTCATGTCCATTGAGTTGGTGACACTATCTTACCATCTCATCCTTGGCTGTCCTCTTCTCCTTTTGCCTTCAATCTTTCTCAGCATCAGAGTCTTCTCCAGTGAGTCAGCTCTTCACATCAAGTGGCCAAAGTATTGTAGCTTCAGCTTCAGCATCAGTCCTTCCAATGAAGATTTAGGGTTGATTTCCTTTAGGATTGACTGGTAGTTCGTAGTGCTTATTTGAAGCATTAAGTCTATTTTTCTAAGTGTACAGGATTGGTAATGGGAGTTAATCATGTAAACTAGATGCTGCACGTGAGTTAGCTAATTCTTTACCTTTCTTGGATCTAGAAATGTTTTGACTTTATTAAAACTTTAGCTCCCTAAGAAGGCACTAATTCAGAAATTACACTTTTGGACGTTTCAGGAAAATTACTGGGGATCATTTTTGGGGACTGTCATGTAAATTATCCACGCAGACTTCTAGACATCTTTCTGCACACCCAGCCAGTCCTCACTGCAGCTTCTCTGTTGTTTCCATGGTCTACCTTAGGTAAAGGTGGGGCTGTACTATTTAATCAACAGCCTAGATGACTTTATTCTTTGGTTATACGATGTAATCTTTTTGGGAAACTATTTAGGAAAATGTGCTATAAGCCTTGCAGATACCTAAACGCTCATATCCAGTTAAAATGCCATAACTGATCATTTATCCACTGGAAAATAGTTCAGAGAAAAACAACATACAAAGGTAATGTAAATGAAGAAATCACTGCAGTGTTATTTATAGTAACATTGGAAGTGACTTAATTGTTCAACAAGAGGGAAATAGCTGAATAAATATCAAAGCAAGTCAATGAAACATTATGTAGTTGCTAAAGTAGTCATTATGAACATTATGTAATAACATGAAAATGTCATGAAATAATGTTAATTAAATAAAACAGAGTAAAGGTCATATTATCTCATCATTACAACTTCAGAAAATATGTAAGCATGAAAGTACTAGGAGTAAAAACTGCAAATTGTGTGCTGTGATGATGGAAACTATGGATGTTGTTCATTTCTTTTTCTATCTTCTATATTGTCATAATTAGGCTTGTGCAACAGAAACAAGTATTGAGTAAGCAAAAAATAATTAAATATGGTCCACACAGTTCACAACAGTATTCAAAGTATGCTCAGGTATAACTTTGTAGATCAAGATTTACCTTGTTTCTATTTAAATTAATGATTATATGGATAGCTCAACATACGCACTTTAATTTTTTAGTTGGGGTGTGTGTGTTAGTTGCTCAGTCGTGTCTGACTCTGCCACCGCATGGACTATAGCCCACCAGACTCCTCTGTCCGTGGGATTCTCCAGGCAACAATACTGGAGTGGGTTGCCATTTCATTCTCCATTTTTAGTTGGTATCTCTAGAAAAAACAAGGAATAAATGTAGTGAATTAGAAGACATGGAATGCTGCCTAAACTAAGCCATAATGATTGTTTAACCTGAAATGGTTTCTTCCCCTGAAACTGAATTTTCTCACATGTAAAGCTCAGGAATTGGACTAGAAGGTTTTTAAGGTAAATTTCCTATCAGTTCTGTGATACTGAGCTTATAGTTCTTTATACAAACCCTATCTGATGTTTACCCCCTCTATTCAGACACCATCTTGTATGCTAATAATAATAATATTAATCACTGGTTTTATATTTATTTGTGAAAGTCCCCTCAGTTGTGTCTGACTCTTTTATGACTCCATGGACTGTAGCTCTCCAGGCTCTTCTGTCTATGGGATTTCACAGGCAAGAATACTAGAGTGGGTTGCCATTTCCTTCTCCAGAGGGTCTTCCAGACCCAGGGACCAAACCCAAGTCCCCTACATAGCTGGCAGATTCTTTACCATCTGAATCACCCTGACTTAATTAAATTCCAAACGATTGTTAAGTCTTATCCACTATTCCCAACTCCCTATCAATCCTAAGAATTTTATCCTTGAAATTGTACAGGATAAAAATTATATAAACATGATCATTCTATCTGAAAATAAAAAAGTATCAGTAGCTTCTTCATACACACTTCCGCTTCTTTTTAAACTTCTTCAACATAAAAAACATTTTATGCCCCATTAAGATTTTTCAATTCGACCAGGAGACCACAGAATTATGAAATAAAGTTTTCCATAAAAATATAACTCGATCAGGTACAATTTTCTTGTTAATTGTAACTGGTAACTATAATTAATTAAAAATTGGTAAGATAGAATTAAAAGTGAGGAAATCAACTTGCTTATAAATATAAAACAAATGACTGAGGATATTTAAAAATAAGCTCCAGCAAGAAACTTCAAAGAATCTGTAAAACAAAATATATTCTTTTTTTTTTTTTTAAACAAAATATATTCTAATTCTTACCACCTTAAGAACTGACTGGAATCCTCACAAGTAAGCTTCAAAGTTAGGACCATCCAGAGGCAGTCTACTTTTTGACATTTTCAGTGTCAGGAAGGAAACCAATTACCTCTAATCAGAGACTTTGGTATTTAGCACAATTCAGGAGCTCACCACCTACAGGAAATAAAAAGACAGAACACAAAGTCTGTTAAAGCAGGTTGTTTTGCTTTGATCTTCAATAAAACTCTGTTTGCTCCAGTACCCCGGCATTCTCAACTTTGTTGAATGTGAAAGTTCATAATGAACACAGTATGTTGACATCTGATTTCAGTAAGGAAACTCCACCTCTTTCTCTCTGCTCTCTATTTTTGTTTTTGACAAGCAGCTCTTCCTTCTGTCGATAAACTCATCAAACTTTATCTGATATGGCACAAGGGAAAAGTTTGGATCACAAAACACTTAGAGTTTGTGGAGGTCAACCAAATTTTATAAAATCTTTCCTCTGACAGCTTCCAGTATGTACTGTAAAAGCAATTATCCAACAAGTATCTATGGAATATTTATTTATACCTGTGCATATGATTTTTTTAAGTGTGAGAAAGAGGGGAAAAATTGCAAAATATTCAGCACCAGCAACCCTAAATTTTAAAATACCATGGACTTTGAGGTTTGATTATTTAGCTCAAGTTGTGGGTTGGATAAGAGACATTCTGGTCAGAGGACTTATTATTTTAGATGTTTTATCTCCTAAGTAATACTGGTGATACAGATTCCAGGAATGTATGGTCAGGGAAGGTACAGAAAGCAATATTTTCATCAGAGCTGCTTGAGAGGTTGGAAAAAGACATATAGCAAGAGATTAAATAAACTATTCCCCAAACCCCTGTTTGTCATTTACATTAATGACACTTGCCCAGAAAGCAGGGAAAGAATTGACCCAAATAGTCTATTTAGTCTAACGATTCATCAATCAAACATTTCCTAGGTCTTCCCCATGCCCCAAACACTGTGCCAGGTATGGGATCTGGCAATGCCTACCAAGACAGCCACTAGCAGGAACAAATACTCATTTCAAAGCCACTGGCCTAAAACAGCTCCTTAAAAAAAATTTTTTTTTTCTCCTTTAGTTTTTATCCAATGATGATTTCACTAATTCCTTATGGTTTTGCCACTTAGATATTTGGCTTTTGAACTAAGGCCATTGAGGGAAGGCTGCTGCTAAGTCACTTCAGTCATGTCCAACTCTGTGCAATCCCATAGACGGATCACCAGGCTCCCCAGTCCCTGGGATTCTCCAGGCAAGAACGCTGGAGTGGGTTGCCATTTCCTTCTCCAATGCAGGAAAGTGAAAAGTGAAAGTGAAGTTGCACAGTTGTGTCTGATCCTCAACGACCCCATGGACTGCAGCCTACCAGGCTCCTCCGTCCATGGGATTTTCCAGGCAAGAGTACTAGAGTGGGGTGCCATTACCTTCTCCGAGGGAAGGCTAAGAGACCATTAAGACCGATTAGGATAAAATACTAGCAAAGTCCTTTAGGCTTTTGTCTACTGAGATTGCTCTGTGAAATCCTCCTCAGGGATATCTGCCTAACAAATACAACTATTTACTTCTAATTAAATTTTTTAAAATGTTTGGTGTGCATCACTGGGGCTGATGGAGCAAGGAAAAAGTGAATTCAAGTTTTTGCCCCGTTTTTAGAATTCATTTTTTCCCATTTCTCTCTTTAATGAGCATCTAAGCTACATGCCCTTTTTGACCATAGTTTTTTTTTTTTTTAACTGATCAAAAAGTTTAGATGTGGGAAATGCAAGAATTAGGCACATTTCTGTCAGGTTTTACCCTTGAGAAAATTTTACATATCCTCTCCTTATTTCTCCCTTACTTTAACCATCCAGTATACCTGTGTTTCCAAGAACAGCCCTGTAACTTGAAATTCAGTTTCTAAATTTCAAGGATGACTTTTCAACACATTTGATTATTGATTCATGATTAACCTTTTAGTTCTGGAATAGGGTTTTAGAGCTTAGTTTCATTGGCGTTTATCTAGTCAATTCCATTAATTTATACTAGGTATATGAGGATCTTCTCTGAATCACACAGTTTCTTTCAGTAGAAACCAAATATGAACCCAGGTTTCCAGACTCCTATCCTTTTATGCCACATCTTTTTTTTTTTAATTTTTCCTTCACTTATTCCTTCTTTTTTTCACTTATATTTTTAATTGATGTATAGTGGATTAAAAGTATTTCAGGTGTACAGCAAAGTGATTTAGTTATACATATATATATATATACACACACACATTCTTTTTCAGATTCTTTTCCATTATGACATCTTCTTATTCAGGCTTTCAAGATGCAATATCATACATAAATAATAGCTCAGGGTTTTTAAAATAAATATTTCTGCAAAGGGAAACACTGGAACTCAGCTGGTAAATTGTGAGGAGACATAATCTCTAGCAAATGGAGACAATGAGAGAAAGAAAACAAAGAGTCCTCTCAGTCTCTCTTGATCTCAGTAACTTCCTAAGAAAAAAAGTCTCCTCTTGTTTTTTCTGAAGACCAGAGCATCTGTGTGGAACTATTTCAAATGCTGGACTGTGAATAGAAAAACTCTGAGAAACAGGTTGAGAGTAAAATCTTGATGCTGCCATGGTATATTTTAATAGCATCCCTGCAGTTAAAGAACATACATTCTGTCTGATTCCCCTTATGTGGAACACCAAAGTCATTTTGGGAACACAAATGGCTCTAACCCACCGTTAAACTCAGTGTCTGTTTTTCAAAGCATAAAAATTACTTTAGTAAGTTAACTTTAAAAGTCAAAAATCTATTAATGAAATAGTCCAACAAAGCCTAGTAAAATGAAGGATCTGTATCTATATTCATGATTCAAGTATTACTGCATCTTGATTCTAAGTGAATATATCTTTAATCTTTTATAGTTATGGATGGTGTGTGTGTGTGCTCAGTCATGTCTGACTCTTTGGGACCCCATAGACTGTAACCTGCCAGGCTCCTCTGTCCATGGAATTTCCCAGGCAAGAATACTGGAGTGAGCTGCCATCTCCTACTCAAGGAGATCTTCCCCACCTAGGAATCGAACCCACGTCTCCTCATTAGCAGGCAAATTCTTTACCACTGAACCACCTGCAAAGCCCAACAGAAGGGAAAATTTTTCTGCCTCTACATGTACTTAATGAGAAACTAGTGTGATACAAATGTTGAAATATATCACTAAAATTGCATTTCTTAGGGAATTATCCATTTCGCTCCTGATAGTTTTTTGCGATGGAGAAGGCAATGGCACCCCACTCCAGTACTCTTGCCTGGAAAATTCCATGGACCGAGGAGCTTGGTGGGCTGCAGTCCATGGGGTCGCTAGGAGTCGGACACGACTGAGCGAGTTCACTTTCACTTTTTACTTTCCTGCATTGGAGAAGGAAATGGCAACCCACTCCAGTGTTCTTGCCTGGAGAATCCCAGGGGTGGGGGAGTCTGGTGGGCTGCCGTCTATGGGATCACACAGAGTCGGACACGACTGAAGCGACTTAGCAGCAGCAGCAGCAGCAGCAGTTTTTTGTGAACACAATTGATATGAAGGAAAAAGTATCAGGGCTTTCAGATTAAAACGAACCGAAATGTTAACCAGTAATGTTAAAGGATTTTTGAAAAATCCAACATAGTAAAAATGTGTATACGTCTGTATATGTGCTCAGTTGCCTCCAACTCTTTGTGACCCCATGTAGCCTGCCAGGCTCCTCTGTCCATGGGATTTCCCAGGCAAGAATACTGAAGTGGGTTATTATTTCCTACTCCAGGGGATCTTCCTGATCCAAGGATGGAACCTCATCTCTTGTGTCTCCTGCAATGGTAGGTGGATTCTTGACCCCTGTGCCAACCGGGAAGGCTTATAGAAAAATACAGAGTAAAGAAACAGTAAAAGGAAATAAATTAGCTAAACTGTCAAGCTTTCCTAATTAATTGAAGGAAGTGTTTAGGGGGATTAGGCATGTGGATTCTTATAAGCTCCTACTTCAAGGTGAGATGATTTTGGCATAAACATTTAGGGCCTTCCCTCAGTCTTATCCACATTGTTTGGTAAGCTTCAGGCAGATGCTTCTGTGATACAGTAATATCTTCTCTTTGGATATGCTTTTCATCTCAAAGCAATATATAAACATTACACCTCCAGTTCTAGGAGACCTTGAGGCACAAAGTAAAAGCAGAAGGGATGTGGTCATGGGAATATCCACAGTGAGGCGTTAACATCCACAGTTAAATATGTCAGCCTCAGACTTCCTGTGGTAGCACCCACCATTTTACACAATTCAGCCAGTTGACTCATTCAAAACCTTAAGGCTCATCAGAATAAATGAGTGAGTCATCGTTAACAAAGGGGAAAAATATGTCTCTGTATTCCTCACTGGGGTAAAAGAACCCTCCTGAGTACCTCTAGAGTAAATATATTGTATATCAACTATCTAGTCCTTTGAATTACTAAGGCCATCAATAACAATTTGCATACTTAGGAAAGACACAAGTTCTTTTGGAGTTTTGGGTTACTACTTGCCAAGAACTGTGAAAAAAATAATTTTCCATACATTTATGCAGAAAAAATTAATTGACAGACTTTTTTGTGATTCTTAATAATAATCACAGTTTTATGTGTGTGGTAGGATGAAGCAGTTGGGGATGTAATTTATCCAAAGAAGGCATTCAAAGAAAGGCCTTTGTTTTGCTTTTTCTTTGAGTTCAAAAGCTCACACTGTGCACAATAACATTTTGTATTCCCATAAGGTGATATAATGTTAAGAATATGTTTGAGATCAGCAGCTGAGATATTGAATGTAAATACAACGTTTATTGACAGAAGCCAAAATACCGTTCGAGTGACTGGGGGAAAATAGAAATTCATATGGGTTCAAAATCCCAAATAAGGCCTCCACAAAATGCTTATTTTAATCATATTAACTACTTAAATAAACCAATACACTGTTTTCCTTTGCTTTCTTCTATTACTTTTTAAAATATTTAACAGCTTTATTGGACTACAATTTAGTCTGAAAAATTCACCCACTGAAAGTATGCAGCCTGATGATTTTTCATATTTAGAATTGTGCCAGTATCATCATGGTTCAGTTTTAGATAACTTCCCTTGCTCGAAGACAATCTCTCATGTCTGTTTTCAGTGAAACTTGCTCTCTCTCCCTGACCCAGGCAACCAATGGTCTCTCAGTTCAGTTCATTTCAGTTGCTCAGTCACGTCCGATTCTTTGCGACCCCATGGACTGCAGCACGTCAGGCTTCCCTGTCCATCACCAAGTCCCAGAGCTTGTTCAAACTCATGTCCATCAAGTCGGCGATGACAGCCAACCATCTCATCCTGTCTCTGTTTCTGTCTCTACATTTTACTTTTTCTACAAATTTTATATAAAAGGCATTATAAGAAGAATAAAAACCTCTCAAAGATGTCCACACCCTAATCCCTGGAGCCCATGAATGTGTTACCTTACAGAACAAAAGTGACTTTTCTCATGTGAATAAAACCTCTACATGGAGAGGTTACCCTGGATTATCTGGATGAGTCCAATCTAATCACAAGAGTCCTTAAAAGCAGAGAACTTCCCCAGCTGGGGCAAAGAAATGCAGTAATGGAAGACAGATTAGAGAGATGCAGTGTGAGAAGGACTTGGCCCATCATTACTCGCTTCAAAGATAAGGAAAAGGGGTCATAAGCCAAGGAATGCAAGCAGCTGCTCAAAGGGATAAGTCAAGGGAATTGATTCTCCTCTAGAGCTTTCAGAAAGAAACAATACCCAAATCAATGAAAGTGAAAGTGAAGTCACTCAGTCGTGTCTGACTCTTTGGGACCCCATGGACTGTAGCCTACCAGGCTCTTCCCTCCATGCGATTCTCCAGGCAAGAGTACTGGAGTGGGGTGCCATTTTCTTCTCCAGGGGATCTTCCTGACCCAGGGATCGAACCCGGTCTCCCACAGTTCAAGCAGATGCTTATAAAATAATCAGTGATCTCTTTTGAGAGGATTGCTAATTATTTATTGATAGCATATAACTTAAGCACCATGCACAACCTTAAAATGCTGGAATTGTCTTTGTCAGCACTCAAAATGGTAGAATCCAGAGAAGCTGGACATTTTGAATTTATACTAGCTCTTTTATCCCCATAGGACCACATAATAAAGATTTTCATTTTTTGCTATTGTATCAACAATGCTGGTCTAAGAAGAATCATTTAAAATGTTTATAAGTGAAACAAATATAAGCTACTTATTTGTTATCACATGGCTTTTGCCCAGTCTGTATGAACAGGTGAGTTTTCTCTAGTGCTGAATCTTTCCATCTAGTCAAACCATTCGAAAATATGAGTGAAAATGTCAAAATCTGAATATTCCCATTTACCTTGAATTCTGAAGAGTCAGTATGGCATACTTTACATTTAGCCTAACAACCATAATTTCAATAAATCATGTAAGAAAATGTCAGTGAACCAAGATAATATATTTTTCCTAGTAGCTGGTTTAGTTGTTTTCTCCAAATCTCTATGGGAAAATATTTAGAGTCTTCTCATTTTCAATTTATACTTGGGTTGAAATATGCAAGATATGTAAGAAGAAGATCTAGACACCTGCTAAGAAAATTGGATTTTGGGCTAGGGCTAAATTCAATTCATCTATTTGGCATATGAAGTTACATCTTATTAGAATTAAAGAAAACAATACATAGTCTATTTACAGACTTTCATATGTGTAAATTATAAGAGAACATCTGTAGAAATAGTTAAACTACACATACCATATGTTCAGTTGTGTCCAACTCTGCGACTCCATTGACTGTAATCTGCCAGGCTCCTCTGTCCATGGAATTTTCCAGACAAGAAAGCTTGAGTAGGTTGCCATTTCCCTACACCAGGGGATCTTCCCAACCCAGGGACTGAACCCGAGTCCCCTGTGTCTCCTGCATTGCAGGTGGATTCTTTATCCTCTGAGCCATCAGGGAAGCCTCTAAACCACATGTCACTGGGTAATAACCCATCCTGAAAATACTTTTTTCCTATGCAGTCTAATTGCTGAACTTCAGTTTTTGCTAATTTATCTGTCACTAGATGAGATGTGTCTGAATATACTTGCCCAGAGTCCAAGGCAGCAATTTTTGTGCTTGATAAATCTAGGTTTATTTCATGAAATAAAAAATGTTTTTAATCGCCTTTAATTATACTAAGAAGGTAAAGAGCAAAGTATAATATATTCAATGCTGAGATTAGCTCAGATTTGTGCTGTATAGACAATTCCATTTCTGACTGTGACATCAGTATGCATATGGGAATTATAGTAACTGCCACCATAAGATTAAATTCAAATACTCTTAACTTTTTACTGACTGATCCATCATTCATCCTTCTCTACTTTTTATAATCCAAACTTTTATTATGTACATCTTTGTGAAAATTAAAATCCTTTCATTTTGTTACTTTATCATTAGGTGTAAATATATAACTTTTGTTGAAATATTTTGTTAGTGGAACCAGTTATAAGAACAGAAAATTAGAGGCTATTTTCAGCACTCCATCTACTGATTATGAAATTTAAAACTAAATCCCCATGTTATTGACATATTAATTATTCACTAAAATTTTAGAAAATAATTAATAGATTTCAAAGAATATTTTATGATTCTCTTTATACTATTTTTCACTAACTTCTTGCCTCTTTTTGATTTTGGTTTTGATCTTGTTCTGCTTTTTGTAAGAGAGTACAGGTATCAGTTGAATTAAACTTGCTTACGTTTTACTTCAAACTATTTAAAATTGTATCTGATAGGAGTTCCTTGCTCATTGAGACACTATGTAAAACTTACAGCACAATCCAAAATAAGATTGTTTTTATTGCTACTAGTTTTATTTATTACTTAAATTGAGCCGTCTTTAAAATAGCCCTACTTAAATTGATCCCTGTTTGTCATTTATTATATGAATTATAATAAAATTTTTTTTTTTTTTTGCAAAACATTATATTTTAAATATATAAATTTATGTACCACTCAGTACCTGGGACAAGTAATATAGGAAAAGTGTTATCTTTCATTGAAAAAGTGAAAGTGAAAGTGTTAGTAGCTCAATCGAGTGCAACCCTGCAATCTCATTCACTGTAGCCAGCCACGCTCTTCTGTCCATGGAGTTTTCCAGGCAAGAATACTGGAATGGGTTGCCATTCCCTTCTCCAGGGGATATTCCTGACCCAGGGATCGAACCCAGGCCTCCTACATTGCAAGCAAATTCTTTACCATCTGTGCCACCAGGGAGGCACCCCTTCATTAAGTGAAATGGGGCACACAATAAAAAATTAGGAAGAAGGAGCTTCAGTGATAAAAACTGTGGAAATCTTTCTCCAAGTCCAAAGAAATTCAGAAATTCTTCGAGGATTTTATGCTATATACCATGTTTTAACTTCTATTTACATGGGGAGGGCTTTATTTATTTTTAAAAAGAAAAGCAAGGAGAGAATCAGTATCAGGCTTTGTCATACTGTATTCCAAGTTTGCATTACTGTACTATTTTCCAATATTTTGTAAACTATTTTGTAATGAGAATGGAAATCACAAGTGAATACACCTAGCTATAATAAAGCGCTAATTCACCCAAACTGATTGAGTTGTTACCTTATGAAATCAGTGACCTTTCTTGATTGCTGAGGAGAAAATAACTTCAAAAGGTGAATTTCTTTATACATATGATTCTAATTTACTAAATATTTGGAAATTACACTATAATTCATGAGGTACCCAGAGAGTTTTTTTCTGTCTTTCTAAGTCACATTTAAAGTATAGAGCTTGGAAGAGAATGAAAATATGTACTGATATTAATAAAAGTTAGGAAATTTCTCTTTGCAAAAGTAGTGTAATTGACATAACTGCCACCTCCCCCACCATGGTGACACTCTTAGACATCAGTAAAAATGAGAAATGTAAATAAGTATTTATTTCACAAACTGGTGGTTCAAACTAACACAGATTCTAAAAATATACTTTCCTGCTTTCAATATAGCAAAATATAATTTTCCTAGTTAGAAGGTTAAGGAATGTCACTTCTGATAATCCAGAGTTGTTATATTCAGTGTAGGTGGCTGAGTTTAATTGGACTTTTTTCCTTGTGTCTTAGATGACATGGGCATTGTCGGTCTTACCTGGCTTCTTGAGAAGTCTCTGTGGCATGACTATGTCTGCTTTTCCAGCTCATTTTTTTCTCTAATTTTTAATTTTCTAAAAAGTCAGCATTCACATTCCCCAATGTCTTCACCTTGATTTCCTCAAAACATTGAGTGTTGTAGATAATATTAGTAAGTGTGATTTTATTGCTTTCTTTAATTGTTTTAAGTTTTCTATTTCCTTTTTTAACTACCACAAATAACATATTGAATATAATATACACTTACATTTTAATAGAATATTAAAACAGAAAAGAGAAAGGACATTTTACTTTTTGGATTCGTAATAAGAATTTTCAAATTCATTATCTTTAAAAAAGTTTCTCAAATATGGTGAATAATAGCATATGCTCCCCTTTTGAGCAAAGTTAAAACTGAATTTGAATGTCCAAATCCATGTTTTGTTCCTCTATAATTTTCAGAACAATTCCTAGATAAAATTATAAGCCAAAAATCAAAGGGAACAAGGATATTCAAAATAAATTTGGTACTGTTAAATTCACTTAGAGCTATTCTGGCTTTTCCTTTTAGCCTTGAAATAATTTAAATTCTACTGAAGACTTTATGTATCAGTCATGAATAGATCCTACTAAGACAACTCATAATTTTGAATATATGTGGACATTAAAGAAAAGTTGCACAGCAGAAATTTTTTCATCAGAAAAACTGGGTTCAATTTCTTTCATACTTACCTATAGTTCTATGTGTGATTTGTGTACATTTAGGCCTACTTGTACATGCCTGTGTGTGTGCATAGTCAGGTCTGACTCTGACCCCATGGACAAAAGCCCACCAGGCTTCTCTGTCCATGGGATTCTCCAGGCAAGAATACTGAAGTGGGTTCCTATTTCCTTCTCCAGGGGAATCTTCCCGAGCCAGGAATGGAACCCGCGTGTCTTGTGTCTCCTTCATTGGCAGGTGGATTCTTTACCACTGCGCCCCCGAGCAAGGCCTGCTTGTATACCATCATCTAATTTTTTAAAAGATAAGATTATCATTAATTTTTCAACTAAGAGGATTTAATTTGGAGTTTAAAAATTCAGGATAATGATGAAAAATAAGATTGCCATCTGGATTTACTGGGGGAAATTTCAGTACCAAATATTGCAGGCACTGTCCTTCTTAATTCTTGGTATTATATACTTTTGAGGGTATCCTGATGTTCCATTTGGCCTCCCTGTTTCACCTCCTTATTTGCCAAAACAAGTCTCAATGAGGTGCAGAAAAGATATTTGGGGCCAAATAATACAGTGTGGTTGAAAAACACTTGCCTCATGTAAATATAGCTTTAGTGAGAGAATATCTACCGCTTGTCTCTCCAACAATAATAGCATGTGATCTTGGAAAACTTCTGTTATTATTGCTTTAATTTATTTAAACATAAAATTTTATAGGCTTAATCGATATTGTTAAACATAAGATGATCCTTCATTCAAGTTGTTAACTTAGAATTCTTTGTGAAATAAAAAGCCAGCAAAGTAGTGTTCAGTTTCAATATAACATTTTCTTCAAGAGGATCGTTGCAGAAATAGTTGTTTAAAAGAAAAAACGCCTTGATATACTAGGTGGCATGTTAAAGAGATTGTTCTCCATTACATTGTTACTCATTGACTATTATCAAGAAAAAGATTTTCCAGTGGTATGACAGCGTGTATATTGCAGTCAGTCTTTGCTTAAATCTGTGTCTGCTTGCTTGTGATGAATTATAAAACAGCTGTTGCAATGGCACTGCTCCTCCTCATCTTTTGTTTTGTGGCGGAGGCTTATAAGTGAAGGTTTCTTCAGTACTTGGTTTAGCAAGGCTCTTGCAGATATGTTGCATAAGGTGTACTTGCTGAAACCAGATAGTCAAGGAAAACACAGCTCCTGAGAGTTCTGTGTATCCTCTCACAACATAACTACAAAATAAACTTTGTTTTTAAGGTTCAAATAAGACTCAAGTTTAGAGTTCCTGGAAAATAATTCACATTACTTCCTGAAATATGCTTCCTAGAATTATATTTTTGATGGCCATCACCTCTATGCAACACTCTGCCATAATGCTGTTCTATCATTAAAAGATGGCAGTGGTCTTACACTCTTAGCATTCATGGCACAACCTTTCTCTTGTGGTTCAGATAGTAAAGAATCTGCCTGCAATGTGGGAGACCTGGGTTTGATCCCTGGGTTGGGAAGATCCCCTGGAGAAAGGAATGGCTACCCACTCCAGTACTCTGGCCCGGAAAATTCCATGGACAGAGGAGCCTGGTAGGCTACAGTCCATGGAGTCCAAAGAGTTGAACACAACTAAGTGACTTCCAGTTTCCCCAAGGATTAAAGGCTCCAGAGGAGTCATCAGTGTAGAAGTGGAGATTTGTTATCACACAATCCCAGGTTGAAATTCTATTTCTGAAAAAAAAAAAAAAAATTCTATTTCTAAATAATTTTGCTATGAGGACAAGTTTCTTAAACGTCTATAGATACAGTGTTTTCATGTATAACATAGGGATAAGGACAGAGGTCAAATAAATCATAGTTATCTTAAGTCTTTAAGTCTAACTATCTAAAATGAGGCTGATTTGTAAAAAACTGAGCAACAGGATTAGAGCAGCAATAAAAATGTACTTGTGTCATGAAAGATTCATGCACACATCCTTTAGAAACAGTAACTCACTTACCTAGGATAACTTGTAGTGTCTGTAAGGTAGGCAAAATGGCAGATGCTATTTCCTTTACTATCGATACAACCACTGGGATGGGAGGGGGGATGGGTATGGTTGCTGAATCTTCTATCTGCTTCTATTTACCAATTTGTCAGTATATGTATGAGAATATGTGTGTGTGGTGTAGGTGCATGAAGATGTAGATGTGTAAGTGAATTGCTAGAGTTTAGGACTCAACCTGACACTCGCTTACTCTGTGATCTAAACTCTTAATCACGATTTCCTCATTTTTAAAAGAGGGTAATGATAACTTCTCTCTAAAAATCACCAGGTTATTATAAAAGTCACTTAAGTATATGCAAGTGGCTTGTAAACCAAGGTGTATATATATATATATATATATATATATATATATATATATATGCTTTAAAATAAAAAGCAAATGCCTTCAACAAACAGATGAACAAAAAGTACATGAATCACTACATATTAGAGAAACGCCTCATGCTGGTCAGAATTACCATCATCAAAATGTCTAGAAACAATAAATGCTGGAGGGAGTGTGGAGAAAAGGGAAGCCTCCTACACTGTTGGTGGGAATGCAAATTGGTACAGCCACTATGGAGGATAGTACGGAGGGTCCTTAAAAACTAAAACTAGAGCTATCATATGACCCAATAATCCCACTTCTGGGCATATCCAGAGAAAACCATAATTTGAAAAGATATGTGCACCCCAATATTCGTTGCTGCACTATTTACAATAGCCAAGTCAAGGAAGTAACCTAAATGTTCATCAACAGACAAACGGATAATGAAGATGTGGTACCTATATACAAAGATTACTTAGCCATGAGAAAGAATGAAATAATGACATTGCAGCAACATGCCTAGACCTAGAGATCATCATACTAAGTGAAGTAAGTGAGAAAAAGACAAATATCATATGATACCACTTATATGTGGAATCTAAAAACTGATACAAATGAACTTACAAAACAGGAACAGATTCACAGTCTTTGAAAACAAACTTATGGTTACCAAAGGGGAAAGATGGGGAGGGGGATCAATCCTCCAGGAGGTTGGGATTAACATATACATATACATACACGTGTTCAGTTGCTCAGCTATGTCCAACTCTGCGACCCTATGGACTGTAGGCCACCAGGCTCCTCTGACCATGGTATTTCCCAGGCCAAGAATACTGGAGTGGGTTGCCATTTCCTCCTTCAGGGGATCCTCCCAACCCAGGGATTGAACCCACATCTCCTGCTATCTCCTGCATTAGCAGGCAGATTCTTTACCACTAGGCCACCTGGGAAGCCCATATGCATATAAACACTACTAGATATAAAATAGAGAGTCAACAAGGATCTACTGTCTAGCACAGGGAACTCTACTCAATACTCTATAATAACCTACTTGGGAAAAGACTCTGAAAAACAATAGATACATGTATATGTATAACTAAATCACTTTGCTGTACATCTAAAACTAACAACACTGTAAATCAATATTCCAATTGATTACAATTGGAATATTGTATATTTCAATATAAAATAAAAATTAAAATTAAATAAAAAAGAAAGCAAATGCCCACCATTTTACCTTAACTTTTTTTATTATAAAATGAAACACAAACAAAACCTCACAAAATCAGTGTATAACTTTACATGTCATCATAAACACCCTTATAAACAACACTAGATCAAGAAATAGAGCTTTACCAGATACCCCAGAAGCTCCTCTATGTGCTCATCCCAATGATAATGTCTTATGACCCCTCTGAAAGTAACCACCACTCTAATTTCTATGGTGACCACTTACTTGGCTTTCTTTACAGTTTTATTACCCAAGTGTCCATCTCTAGATCTTATAATTGTATCTTATCCATTTTTAAAGCAATATGTGGATCTAGCAATATATATGTTTTAAACCTCTATTAATCTACTAGTACCTTCTTCTATTCCTTTCCTCTTTCTTTCTGTTGAAAAATCCAGTAATTCAGACTGGAAATTTACCACAGCATGAATTTCATTGATTGGACCCTCATGGTGCAGCCAATGGATTCCCCTGTCCTCTGAGTTTCCTAAAAATTGGCAGCTGGATCCAGATGCTTGATCAGAATGTGCACCCTTGGGCAAGACTATGGTTAATATTGGGTGTGTTCATCAGTGCCTGTTTGTCTCTCTTTCTGGATGTTATCCAGTCACTGATGCTCAAAGCCTAGATCCATTAACTCACATTAAAAAATGACATTTATTCAGATTCTATCATTTTATTTTCATGTGTAAGTTTAAACATTTTTAAAATGTCATGCTTCCCCTCATACACTATTTGCCCACCCAGTGGTATAGTTTATACAAATAAGGCTTGATTGTTTTCCTTTAATGTACCAATTTTCAGGATAATGAATTGCAAGTATTACCCTTTTTGAAGCTCCAACTTATTCATGGAAACTTGACTGGTTGTTTCCTAAACATTTTTGGCATGATATTATTAGTCTTTGATATTTCCAGATTTGTCCTCTACATTTCCTCCTTCAAACCTGTAATTATCCATTTCTCTTTGAAACCCTGGCTTCTTTAAGTGGGAAATGGTATTTCAAAAGAATAATCTGGGTCCCAAAAGGTTGTGATTTTTTTCTAGGTCTTTTCAGTGAACAGAACTGGAAAATATATGTTTATACATTTACACATATATTCAAATGTATGTATGTAAAATATGTCATGACAATACTGATAACTTTTAATTCATATTTAGTACTAATGAGTTTTTACTTAACCTCATCTAAGTAGTCTCATTTCTTCATATTCCACACCAAATGTTCTTGTTCTCAAGGACACAGGGAATGATAGAATTCAGTTCAGTTCAGTTCAGTCGCTCAGTCGTGTCCGACTCTTCGCGACCCCGTGAATCGCAGCACGCCAGGCCTCCCTGTCCATCACCAACTCCCGGAGTTCACTCAGACTCAACGTCCGAGTCAGTGATGCCATCCAGCCATCTCATCCTCTGTCGTCCTCTTCTCCTCCTGCCCCCAATCCCTCCCAGCTTCAGAGTCTTTTCCAATGAGTCAACTCTTCACATGAGGTGGCCAAAGTACTGGAGTTTCAGCTTTAGCATCATTCCCTCCAAAGAAATCCCAGGGCTGATCTCCTTCAGAATGGACTGGTTGGATCTCCTTGCAGTCCAAGGGACGCTCAAGAGTCTTCTCCAACACCACACTTCAAAAGCATCAATTCTTCAGCGCTCAGCTTTCTTCACAGTCCAACTCTCACATCCATACATGACCACAGGAAAAACCATAGCCTTGACTATGTGGACTTTTTTTGGCAAAGTAATGTCTCTGCTTTTGAATATGCTATCTAGGTTGGTCATAACTTTCCTTCCAAGGAGTAAGCGTCTTTTAATTTCATGGCTTCAGCCACCATCTGCAGTGATTTTGGAGCCCAAAAAAGTAAAGTCTGACACTGTTTCCACTGTTTCCCCATCTATTTGCCATGAAGTGATGGGACCGGATGCCATGATCTTGGTTTTCTGAATGTTGAGCTTTAAGCCAACTTTTTCACTCTCCACTTTTACTTTCATCAAGAGGCTTTTGAGTTCCTCTTCACTTTCTGCCATAAGGGTGGTGTCATCTGCATATCTGAGGTGATTGATATTTCTCCCAGCAATTTTGATTTCAGCTTGTGTTTCTTCCAGTCCAGCGTTTCTCATGATGTACTCTGCATATAAGTTAAATAAGAAGGGTGATAATATACAGCCTTGACGTACTCCTTTTCCTATTTGGAACCAGTCTGTTGTTCCATGTCCAGTTCTAACTGTGGATATCCAATAATGAGTAAACTGTTTTTTTTGTTTGTTTTTTGCATCACACACACAACATCCTCAGAATAACAATACTCCACATGATTACTAAGAATAGGTAATTGTTTTACATATGCTCTCCCCAGTCATTTCCTATTTTTAAAAAATTATTCTACCATATTTACATAGTCAGAAAATCTAGCTACTACAAATGATCTCTCTCTTTTAACTCGCATTTAATTTTAGTTCTCCAAGTAAATATTTATTTAAAGATACATTTGGTTTCCTTCGTTTCTTTAAATATGTTGTTCTATTTTCTTATGACACTAAGAATCACTGTAAAAAATCTGGTGATTTTAATGATGATGTTACTTTAGCCTATATTTCATCATTTTCTCATTTTCTTCCCAGTTCATTATTTTACTAAAATATGATTGGCTGTGATTATTTTGCAGAATAACCAATAATACTTGATTTAGGCTATGTGGGAGCTGGAGCAGAGAAACTGTCTGAGCCTATATGAATTCTGACCTACAGGGGTATAACAAATTTAAGCTACTATATTTTAGTAGCTATTTAAGCTACTATATTTTAGTTCAGTTGCTCAGTTGTGTCTGATTCTTTGCAACCACATGGACTGTAGCATACCAGCCTTCCCTGTCCATCACTAACTCCCAGAGCCTATTCAAATCATGTCCATCGAGTTGGTGATGCCATCGAACCATCTCATCCTCTGTCATCCCCTTCTCCTCCTGCCTTCAATCTTTCCCAGTATCAGGGACTTTTCCAGTGAGTCAGTTCTTCTCATCAGGTGGCCAAATGATTGGAGTTTCAGCTTCAGCATCAGTCCTTCCACTGAATATTCAGGACTGATTTCCTTTAGGATGGACTGGATGGATCTCCTTGCTGTCCAAGGCACCCTCAAGAGTCTTTTCCAACACCACAGTTCAGAAGCATCAATTCTTCAGTGCTCATCTTTCTTGACAGTCCAACTCTCACATCCATACCTGACTACTGGAAAACCAAAGCTTTGACTAGACAGACCTTTGTTGGCAAAGTAATGTCTCTGCTTTTTAATATGCTGTCCAGGTTGGGCATAGCTTTTCTTCCAAGGAGCAAGCATCTTTTAATTTCATGGCTGCAGTCGACATCTGCAGTGATTTTGGAACCCCAAAAGTAAAGTCTCTCACTGTTTCCATTATTTCCCCATCTATCTGCCATGAAGTGGTGGGACTGGATGCCATGATCTTAATTTTCTGAATGTTGAGTTTTAAGCCAACCTTTTCACTCTCCTCTTTCACTTTTATAAAGAGGCTCTTTTCTTTTTTTCCAAGTCTTTAAGCTGAGATAAATTTGATCTCTGCAGCTTATATTTCGTAGTTCTTAGGGGTATCTTGTAAATTGATTTCATTATTAATATTGCCCACAGGTTTTTTTGTATTTAGTTTCTCTATTTTTATGAGGATTCAGAAAGATTAAAAAATTATGAGGCTACTATCTTTCCAGAATCCTTCTGACCCTACTGTTCTCTTGTTAGCCTATGACTATTACCCAAACATGATCTCCTTTTATGTGTAATCTATAATTAACTTCATCTGATTTATCCTTGCCAAGAACTGTTTTCTTCATATTCATACTTCTGAATCCCATCATTACATATACTATGAAGATGTGTACCTATCTTCCAAATATGCTACTTTGGAAATGCCACTTGATTATTTACTACAGAATGATATTCAGTCTTCCTTGGCTGTGGGTGATAACCATGTTTAATGTATTTTAGTTCCTTTCTGATTGCACTTAGGATAGGGCTAAACACCCAATAGGCATTTTATACATGTGGTTAAATCTGTGTCTAAGGCAAATAATGATTTTTTATTATTCCAAAAGAATTCCAAGAAAAACAACTGAGAAGTTGTTGTAACCTATGAAAACATTTTGTAATGGTCAATGGAAAAAATAGAAAAAGAAATAAAAAATATGTATGAATTTCTTAAGTACCAGAAAAAACTATTTAGAAACTATGATAAAAAGATTCCATTCATAATAGTGACTAAATTGTTGATAGGAATTTTTCTTATTGTTGTTTGGTCGCTAAGTCATGTCCATCTCTTTGAGACCCCATAGACTATAATCTGTCAGGCTCCTCTGTCCATGGGATTTCCCAGGCAAGAATACTGGAGTGGTTGCCCTTTCCTTCTCCAGGGGATTTTCCCAACCCAGGGATGGAATCTGGGTCTCCTACATTGCAGGCAGATTCTTTACCACTGAACCACCAGGGAACAACTTTCTTATCATCTGCAATTATTTAATTACAATGCTAATTTACTTTAAAGGGCCAATAAACTCTTTTGGCCACCTGGCATTAAGTAGAAAAAAAAAATTAGGGATCACACACTTAAAGAGAAAAAATGCAAATATATGAAGGACTGATTCAATTACTCAGGTTAATAATGTCTGGCTATGTTATTTGAGTTAGGCAGTCTGAAATTGATATATGACAAATATAAAGAAGTACATGTAAATGTATAAACTACAAAATTAACAAACTTATTACCTTGCTTAATGTGGATTTAATACTTTGCCTTCAGATGATCCAGAGCTTCCTGGTGGCTAAGATGGTAAAGAATCTGCCTGCAATGCAGGATACTCAGATCTGATCTCTGGGTCAGGAAGATACTCTGGAGATGAGAATGACTACCCACTTCAGTATTCTTGCCTGGAGAATTCTATAGACAGAAGAGCCTAGAGGGCTACAGTCCGTGGGTGGCAAAGAGTCAGACACGACTGAGCGACTAATACACACTTCAGTTGACCAGCACACGGTAAAGATATTACAGTTCTTATATTCTTTCAGATTTTAGTCTATCTCACTATAAACTCTATAAATATTAAGGAAAACTGGATTCATGTATACTTAATCATGGCATGTCAGTCAACAGTGTTGAGGCAAAGAAAGGAAGAAAATAAAGGAACTCTTCAATGATAAGTAGGAATACATTTCAGTAGTTTGGGTTGAAATTTTGTTTTTATCTGATATTGGACAAACTTCCATTATGTAGATACAAAATAAATAACTGAACAGTATTTAAGCTTCCACTCCAAGTGAGTTTCAAACTCTGGGAAAAGGCTTATAAGAGAGACTGATCATGCATCTGAGGCATGTCCCTCCCCTTTAGTGAGGCTTTATTTTCCAGTCACTAAGAGATTTAGGGAAATACCATTTTGTATTCTAAAACATATGACCCAGCCCACCACCCTCCTATGTAGCCCTAGAGTCTGCCCAAAGCAAGCTTAAATATTATATTATAAACTCTGTTTATAAATGCTAAATGGTGAAGGCAGTTTTTCTCTCTCAAGACTGTTAAATTAAAACTAATACAACAGTAGAATGTATCTATCACTAATTTTCTTCACCTACCCACATACAATTAACACTTATTCATATATATTCTCACATTGTAATCAAGGTCAGTTTTATGTTAAAGTAAATTGTAAAATAATCATCTTTGGATTTCAGTCCAGATAAAATTCTTATAGAAGACTCTAGTTTTTGTTAAGCTTCCTTTCACTATTTCTATGTGGATTGACTTGATCAAGTCCTTCTTATTTCCTGAAAATGAACAAGACCTGGCTTTATCTCTGTTAAAGGTTAAAGTTTTCAAACCATAAATGTTCAATACAGTAACATGAATATTAAATTTAAAAAAAGAAGCCAGAAAATGACATCTCACTCCTTTTCCCAGGCACTAATCCTACCCCTCCAGCATGGGTGAGGTGTGTAAAAGGAGAGGAGTAAGGGGAGAGTTTAGAAATCCTTCAAGTTCACATTTACGTAAACCTTAATCTCTAGAAAGCTACTCTCTGAGTATTATCATATTATCATACCTACAATAGCTTGATTAGAAATTCTTGTTCACCCCTCTAGTTGAAGCAGAAAGTAGGAAACTGCTTCTCATACAGAATCAAGGAGAAATTGTGAATTTATAGTCCAAAACCTTTTAAAACAGGTCATCTGTTTTTCTGCAATTCATGTGCATTGGTCCTGCCAATTAAGCCAAGATTAATGGCTTAATTTTAATGAGAAATTGAGTCTAATATTGGTGAGTTATATCCTAAATAAATGCCAGTCAAATGTTAGAAACAATTAAGAGGACAGAGGAAAATAAAAACAGTATTAAATAAAAAAGCAAAGAATGTTCTTTGTATTGCAATGCTGTACATCAAAGCAGCAAACCTATTGAAAGCACCCGAAAATTGCAGGTACTCTAGAAAAATCAATTAAATTAAGAAAGTTTTTAAGATAATCTTGAGTTCCTATTACAGTGTTAAAGTTCATTTTGAGTCTTTGAATTATAACCACCAAACTGAAGTTCTCAGACTTAGTTGTTGGAAAACTTAAAGTCATAGAAATAGCTCCATTAAAAAAAATCTGTGTATGAGTAGCCTCAGTAAAATATCTGAAAGGGTATGTCAAGGCTATTTTGATTTGTTTCAAATGAAAAGAAAGCCAATTCAACTCAACTTAACCAGGAAAGAATGTGTATTGGTTTGCACAACTGAAAATCCAGTTTAAACAAGTTTTGGTCACATGTCCCAAATTACCACTATGGATGGATGGGTATGAGGGGGCATGGACCTTAAGGTGTTTGATTATGTAAGTCTGGACCAAGTGCTCTAAACTTGGAACCCCAGGCCAAAGAAATAAGAATGTGAATATCTGAGTCAAAGTTGGAGAATGAAGGTTGTTTTAAGGATAAGGGAAAATGAATTTGGGAATGCACAAATTAAAGAAAGAAAGAAAATTAAGAAAACAGAAGGTCAGTTTTTATTGAATTGGAGATTGCAGCTGAATTTCATTTTTTTCTTTTTGTGGATTTATGTTCTCTGATGTGAAAACTAAGCTATTAGCAGTTATTCTTACTGTGAAGCACAAAGGAAATATAAAATTAATGCAGTAATCCCCTGCTGACTCAGATTGTAAAGAATCTGCCTGCAATGCAGGAGCTCTGAGTTCCATCCCTGGGATGGGAAGATCCTCTGGAGAAGGGAATGTCTACCAGTATTCTTGCCTGGAGATTTCATGAACAGAGGAGCCTGATAGCCTAAAGTCCACAGGGTCACAAAGAGTTAGACATGACTGAGCTACTGAGCAAACAATAGTCCTAAGTGCTATTATATGTGGTAAAAGATCTGCCCGCAATGTAGGAGCCGCAGGAGACATGAGTTCACCCTGGGTCAGGAAGATCCCCTGGAGGAAGGCATGGCAACCCAATCCAGTATCCTTGTCTGGGAATCCCAGAGACAGAGGAGCCCAGTGGGCTACAGTCCACAGGGTGGCAAAGAGTCGACCACGACTGAAGCCACTAAACACATGTGCATGAATGCTATTTTATATAGAAAGCTTGGACTCCAGATAAGATGCTCCATGTGAATGCATTCCTAACTCAATTAATTCATTAAAAGCCATGTACATTTAGGGGTTCTGGGCATTGCTGAGTACAATAGTGATTCTTTGGGTACCAGGCAAGTTCATGCACTAATCACCCTCTTCAGGAATATATCTGGACCATAGTTAATGCCAGAAATGTGTACATCAGGCCTTAGCCAAGAAGAGTCTGAGAATCTAAATTGATCTTGATGTTTCTAATCTCTTCTTTGGGAATTTTAATCTGCTCAGTGAATGGATTATCGGGTACATTTTAGGTCAGGAAACAGAAACTCCATCTTTGGAGGCAGAATATATCTCTCAGTCCTTGTAAAAGAAAAAGAGGCACATAGTTGATGCATGCAAGGTTACAAAGTGATATTGAAAAGGAAACACTAGAAATAGGTTTATTAGAAATGAATATGGGTTTAGTTTTACTATTACAATAATTTCCTATGTAAAGCATTGTCATAAAGCGGATTTTCTGTTGTTTGTCTTTCCAAAGGTGGCAGTCTTAAGAAAGAATAGATTATACCAAGTAAAACATATCATTGCTGCATTGCAAAATAGAAATAGCATTTGATAATTTATGAGGCTTGTCTGCTTCTTGTGATGAGTTGAATAGGTAAAACTTACATCCTCTTACATTTTATTTCTTTTTGAAATCAAATGAATTAATGTGTGATTATAAATTGTTTCAGAACAAGCAAAAGCCTTGAATATCCTTAATCCTCAAATATGCACTGATAATATATTTTAAGTAGCATTGTTGGTTGTTTAACAAGAAAATAATCCATGATATCAAGATATCTCCTTGCTAAAAGCATACAGAGAGTGAGCTCTAA
This sequence comes from Bos mutus, assembly GCF_027580195.1. Lineage (NCBI taxonomy): Eukaryota > Metazoa > Chordata > Mammalia > Artiodactyla > Bovidae > Bos > Bos mutus. The sequence goes on along the minus strand of NC_091625.1, from coordinate 29,321,367 downwards.
TGTAAACTGTGGACTTTGGGTGTCAGTGACATGTCAGTGTAGGTTCATTGATTATAACAAGTGTACCACTCTGTTATGGGATGTTGATGGTACCAGATGCGTGTGTGTGTGTGTGTGTGTGTGTGTGTGTGAAGAGAACAGAGGATGTATGGAAACTCTCTGTACTTTCCACTCAGTTTTGCTGTGAATCTAAAACTGATCTAAAAATTGAAGTTTACTAATAAGAAAAGCATACAAATAAATAAGAAATTTGTAGTTGTTCAGTTGCTCAGTCTTGTGAGACTTTTTGTGACCCTGTGGACTGCAGCATGCCAGGCTTCCCTGTCCATTATCTCCCAGAGTTTATTCAAACTCATGTCCATTGAGTCAGTGATGCCATCCAACCATCTCATCTTCTGTCAGCCCCTTCTCCTCCTGCCTTCAATCTTTCCCAGCATTGGTCTTTTCCAGTGATTCGGCTCTTCACATCAGGTGGTCAAAGTATTGTAGCTTCAGCTTCAGCATCAGTCTTTCCAATGAATACTCGGGATTGATTTCCTTTAGGATTGGCTGGTTTGATCTCACTGTCAAGGAATCCTTGAATCCTCTCCAGCACCACATTTCAAAGGCATCAATTCTTTGGCGCTCAGCCTTCTTTATGGTCCAACTCTCACATCTGTACATAACTATGGGGAAAAACATAGATTTGACTATACAGACCTTTGTCAACAAGGCGATATCTCTGCTTTTTAACACACTGTCTAGGTTTGTCATAGATTCAGTTCAGTTCACTTCAGTTGCTCAGTCGTGTCCAACTCTTTGCAACCCCATGAATTGCAGCACGCCAGGCCTCCCTGTCCATCACCAACTCCCAGAGTTCACTCAAACTCACATCCATTGAGTCGGTGATGCCATCCAGCCATCTCATCCTCTGTCGTCCCCTTTTCCTCCTGCCCCTAATCCCTCCCAGCATCAGAGTCTTTTCCAATGATTACATTACTATAAAAAAAAAAGCATCCCAATAATTATATTCATAGTGGCAGAAATTTAAGCTATTCACAAAACTTAATAGTCTCAATTTTTCAGGTTACTTGTTTTCTTTAGGTAATTCTTTTTCCCATTCTCAATTATCTCATACTGATACAATTAGCCTTTTAAAAAAAATTCTTCAGCTTATATTATTTCTGAGGTTTCCTTAAAATGGTCAATCCACCTTTGTAAAAGTATGAAGCACAGGTACTTTATCCTCCTAGAAACATTACATTTCATAATTCACTTTTGTGGAAAAGTCAGTAACAAACCACCACCCATCTGTTTATTTAATAGAATATTTCAGTCAATGGGGCTGGTGTCTGGAGCCAGGCAGACCCGGTGGCACTGGGCTTTAGCCAAACATCTCAAACCATTTTTCTAAATGTATCAGGTCCAGCAAAATACAAAGCTGGTTTTACCAGTGCCTTTCTCTTTAATTTTTTAATTTGTGCACATCGTGAAGGAAATACAATCCATCTGTTACACTGGCACTTAATTCAACAAATTATTGTTTTGTTAGAGGAATTTGATGTCCAAGAAGCCTTGTAGTCTTTTTATGAGCATTTGAAAACCTCTACTCTCCTCTTCCAAGACCCATTAAAAGCCCAGCGAAGTGGGGTTTTCCAAGGCAAGTGGATCTCAGAGTTTCAAAGGCACTGGTTTAGTGAAAAATATTGTGCTCTTAATATTCCTCATCCGAGAAAAGTTTGGTCCACAACTACCAGAAGGATTAATTAAAAATGCAATTTAGTGGATTTAATTCTTGGGCTTTCGTTTCTTCTTTCTTGGTTTCTTTTTAATTCTTTCTAATCCCAACTATCTTGGAATGATGTGATGCATGGTTCTCAGCTTATATCATTTCGTTTTCCATACTCTGAGCCTCAAAAGGATATGTTTTTCTACACGTGCTTTGATTACCTCTGAGTGATTCCATTTCCCTTGGGCCCAGTTCTGTGTATACTTGAGTATGTTTGCATTGTCTGCTATAGTCATGCTAGCTCTGCAGGATCTTGAGGGGTATTGCATTCAAGAAGCCTTTATGGACTCATAAGTTTAGAAGACTCGCATTAAGGGAAGCTAAATAGATTTCTTTATTTCAGGATTTGGGGGTCTTTCCTATCGTAATGAGTCTTGTGCATCCCCTAGAGAAGAAAGCATATGGAGCCCTGCAGGAATGTGCTCTGCCACAGAATACACTTTCCTCAGAGCATCTGGTTGGACTGGAGATCTGTAGGAACTTCTGATCTACTTCTTTTCTCTTTGCATTTATTTCCTCACTCTTAGATGTTTAGTGTCTATTGTCTAAAGACAAACAACAAACTGCAGTCTTTTCAAACTGAATTTACTTTTCTTTTCATTGGAATGACAGAAATATTCTATTTGACTGAAGAGACAAGCCCTACCATCAATAGTCTGGATATCAAAGAATATTTTGCAACTACTGTTTGAACAGAAATTCCCACTTGTTCACATTGCTTGGTGGGCTAGTGGGTGGCGGGGCTGCTTGGCTTTAAAAGGGATGGTTTCTTTGATTAATTTCTATCAAATTATGCTAATATATACACTTCTTTTTTTAAGCAAAATTCGGTGAGAATTGGCATATATTTACTAAGCTGAGAAAAAAGGAAGTAGAAAGAATTTTTTAAATAGTCTAAAAGGAAAATAGAACCAGTGTTGGAAGCCTTTTCTATATAGTTTGTTTACTCTGTCTATCCATCCATCCATCCATCTATCTATCTACCTACCTATCTATCTAGGTGTATATATTAGGATACAGGAATTTGGGATTATTTTCTTTTTATTTCCTAAATCACTCTGAGGTTAGCTTCTCTAAAATGGCTTTTCAGCATGTGTCTCTATCCCACGCCTCAGTTTGCTACCTGCTTGAGGAACCACCTTGGGAGAAGAGTGGGTGGAGAAACCACTTGTCTGAAAACACCTATGAGAACAGTCACATTCTTCGTGAGAGTTCAGTTCACTGATACCTTGGGGGTATGTGGGGAGTGAGGGAGGTCGAGTTCATGACTCAGAAAAGGAAAGAAATAACTTCCACCCTTTTCTCTGATGAGACAGTTCTACCCAGGAGGGACACATTCTGTCTTGAGCAACTTCTTTTTGCTCAAACTCAAACTTCAGTCCCCACTGTTGGAGCCTGCTGCTGCTGCTGCTAATAAGTCGCTTCAGTCGTGTCTGACTCTGTGTGACCCCAGAGACGGCAGCCCACCAGGCTCCCCCGTCCCTGGGATTCTCCAGGCAAGAACACTGGAGTGGGTTGCCATTTCCTTCTCCAGTGCATGAAAGTGAAAAGTGAAAGTGAAGTCACTCAGTCGTGTCCGACTCTTCGCGACCTCATGGACTGCAGCCTACCAGGCCCCTTGGTCCGTGGGATTTTCCAGGCAAGAGTACTGGAGTGGGGTGCCATTGACTTCTCCAACTGTTGGAGCCTAGGATTCACCTAAACACAGACTCATTGTTCATTGAAAACACCTGAGTTAGCGGTGAACCTTGCCCCTCATCTACCCTTGCATTCCATCCCGCAGTCTGCTTTAGGAAGAATGCTTTTTCCCATTGCCCTGACTCTCCAAGGATGTCTCAATGCTGTTCCTATTAACAAAAGGAATCACAATGGATTCCTGACTGCCTCTCTCTGTACATAACATGTTTTTTACATTATACATACTACTATAAATTCATATATTTATTCATAAGCCATTTGTGTGATTCTTCATTTACTCATGTGTGCATTCATCTATTTAACAAACATTTATTCAGCACCTACTACACAGAGGTTAGAAACTTTCCAGTTTCTCACTTTGTAACTAAGCTAAAGTCATCCCAGATTTTCTGCAAAAGAAATGTAAAAACACAGAGCAGAATATTAAAGGCTGATAGCAAACTAATGGCAACTTTAATTCATTTTAGCTTAGAAATGGTGTTCTTTTCTTAAGCTCATATTAAATCCACATAATTCCAGGATTAATATTGGGTTCAGAATCACAGAGAATAATATTTGGCTTAAATTGAATCAATATTCTACATGTTCCCTGTTTTTCAACTTCTGGATATTATTACACGTTTATTCAAGTGAAATATCATTTTGGAACAAAAGTATCCTAGAGATAGAATGGCATATTTATAAGTCCTATAATAGAATTGAGTGCTACACTGTTATTTACTTCCATGTTGTTTGACTAAAGGTTAGTGCCATCTAGATACAACATTTTTTTTTAACCATCTAGAAACAACCTCTTTTTTTTTTTAACAGTGGCACAATCAGTTAGTGAGCAGCACTTACACAGATACATCTCTTCAGCCAAACAGTTGAGGCCAATTCCAGGACTGCTGGAATTAACCATCCACAGCACCACCCCCATTAATTTTCTCCTGAATCATTCTAATTTTCCCTACTTCTATCTTGACACTTGACTTCTTTTTTTTTTTTTTTTTTTAGCACAACAACCAATGGTCCTTTAAGAACATGTCAGAGCATGTCACCCATCGGCCTAAAACTCCCCATGAATTCCTTCCTATCGTGGTCTAAAAGGCACAGATGGTCTGGAACCCTAACTTCCTTTCCTTTCCAGTTTCATCTACTACAACTTTCCGTATTGTTTACTTCACTCTAATCACTTTGGTGTCTTTACTGTGGAGGTCATGACTATGCAGAGCGCTTGCATTTTCTATCCCCTCTCCAGTAGGCACATTCCTCCCCCTTAAAGTGACTTGACTTCCTCCTCCATCTCCTTCAGGTCTAGTCTCAAACTTCATCTTCCTACCAAACTTCCTCTGACTGACTCACTGAAAACTGAAAACCATCCTCCTCAAGTGTTTCTTTTTCACCTTCACAGATTTAATTTTTCTCCAGATAACTTGGAAACATTTATTAATACTATACTATATGTTATACTTGGAGAAGGAAACGGGAATCTACTCCAGTATTCTTGCCTGGAGAATGCCATGGACAGAAGAGCCTGGTGGGCTACAGTCCATGGGGTCACAAAGAGTCGGACATGACTGAGCAACTAACATACTCACATATATTATTCTATATCTTTTCTATATATCTTTACTGTTGTCTCCATTGATTATAATGTCTCCAAAGAAAGAATTATCAAACAGACAAATCAAAGTACCTAGGATAGTGCCTGTGGAATGAATGAATGACAGGTTATAAATTCATATCTGAAAAGTACATCATTCATCAAGGTCTGGATAAAAAGGTCTTAAAAGGTCTTAAAAGCATAGGAATCAATTTCCCAGTCAAAAGACTGCTGTTTATAGAAACAGAAGTCTTATTTCATAATACCAAGAGAATAGTGAATTTCAGGAAGAATGTTGGGTCTGAGCATGCACGCATGATCAGTTGCTCAGTTGTGTGCAACTCTTTACGGCCCTGTGGACTGAAACTCACAAGGCTCCTCCGTCCATGGGATTTCCCAAGAGAGAACACCGGAGTGGGTTGCCATCTCCTCCTACAGATTGGGTCTGTGCATGTGAGTATAATATCTGCCTGAAGTAGAACTGAAGGATAAAACTCAAATATCCTATGAATTCAGAAAAAATCACTACTTTTAAATATACTTTATAAATCTGAGTTTTTAGATTACATGTAACTGAAGAAATTAGGTAATATTTTTGTTAAACTATACATTGAGACACTGTGAGATAAATCAAGATAACTCCTCAAATCTTAGCTGTGAAGAGGCATTCAGAATGTAGACATGACTTTCCCTTAAAGTCATGGAAGATTATATAGAGGATACCCACTGAGGCTGAACTCAGCCATACATTCAACTGCCCATGGTTTTACCTAGACATCTCCCAGGTACCTCAGCCTCATCAGGGCATTTCCCCAGACTAACTCTGTCACTCTCTGCTAATCCTAGTCTCACTGAATGACATCAATATCCACTTAATTGAAAGCAAACAAACAAAACCTGGAAGGCATTTTTAACTCCTTTCTTTCAGCTCCAGAAACCAAAAGAAAAATCAATTTAATCCAGTAAATGTTTCTATGTCCACCTACTTCTGTCCATCACCACTAGAAAGAAAGTTAAATCGCTCAGTCGTGTCCAACTCTTTGCAACCCCATGGACTGTAACCTACCAGGCTCCTCTGTCCATAGAATTTTCCAGGCAAGAGTACTGAAAGGGTTGCCCTTTCCTTCTCCAGGGGATTTTCCCAACCTAGGGATTGAGTCCAGGTCTCCCGCATTGCAGGCAGAGGCTTTACCATCTGAGTCACCAAGGAAGCCCGTCCCCACTAACACTTCTCTAATTAATGCCACCATTATTTTTTTAATCTGGATTCTCACCAAAACCTCCTAACTGATCACCCTGTCTTCTAATTCATTGACCTCTATGTTCTCCATGTTATAGCCAAAGTGAACTTACAAAAGTATGAATTGATGGTGTCCCTATTCTACTTCATTCAGACCAGAAAAACTACATAAGCAAAGCAATTGCAAAGATATACTTTTTATAAAAATGAAGTCGCTCCGTTGTGTCTGACTCTTTGCGACCCTATGGACTCTAGTCCCCCAGGCTCTTCCATCCATGGGATCTTCCAGGAAAGAATATTGGAGTGGGTTGCCATTTCCTTCTCCAGGGGATATTCCTGACCCAGGGATCAAACCCGGGCCTCCTGCATTGCAGGCAGACTTTTCACCATCTGAGGCACCAGGGAATCTCAATTTTTTTAATATATTATAAGGACATTATAATTATGCTTGAAAGTTTTCTTGAAATCAGGGGCTTTGAAAGGTCCTCTAATTACATGATTTTCTGGCCTTAAGTAGTACTTGCAGGGAGCAAGTAATGACAACTCTTAGCTGTACCCTCTGTGCACTCTTGAATTAGGATTAGAATGTCATTACTGATTGTCATCTTTTCTCTATTACCATGTAAGTAATGCTGTTCAGCCAATAACTGTTCTATGTGAATGTAGTATGTTAGCATAAAGCGATAAATAAGCAAAACCTCCAAATCTTCTTAAATCAGTACCATGGAGATGGTTAACACTGATGTTGTGGCAAAAACTCCTGAGGAGTTGTTACAAAGTTAATGATGATGTGATTTATATTTACTGGAGAAACAGCAGGCTCTTGAGGACTTTGTAGAAAGTCAGTCTCTCTTTCCCTTCCGCAGAGATTTTCTCTGCCCAGCAGAAATCAATTAATCTTTTTATGCCCAACTTTATGCCTCTATAAACTGAAGAAAGCCCTTCCTACCTACACTCAGACACTCAGAAGAATGTTTTGATAAATAATGAAGTCATGTCTGAAAAGCACTATATAAAAACAAAGTATCATTATGGTTTTTTTTTTCCCCCTAAATCAGAATGCCTGTTTTCCAGTTTCTAACTAGTCTGTAATAACTGAAGGACAGTATAGTATTTTCTTAACCCTTTTATCCGGGTTACTCAAGCAACTCTTAGGAGTACTAATATGCACATGTAATTCTATGAATATTGTAAACTAATTCACTCATAAACCAATGGTTTGCAAGTACAGTGTAGGATATTTCTATTAAAAAGTAAACAGAGGAATTTGTTTCATTTTCAATATTTTCCAGGCTGGTAACCTGACTATCCCCTTTAATATCATTAGATTCACTTTCTATATAATAAATGCACAAAAATCAGTTATTGAGGAAAATAAAAAATGTGATACCACTTTTTCTGAGCCAGTAAAGAAAACTTTGAGTATTCAAGCAATAGAATGTTCATTATAGAGCACTGACATTTGGGGGAGCACTTGGAAGCTGATCCAGATGCATACATGCATGCGTGCATGCTCAGTCCCTGATTTCGGTCATATCCAACTCTTTGCCACCCTATGGACTGTAGCCCTCCAGGCTCCTCTGTCCATGGGATTTCCCAGGGAAGAATACTGGAGTGGGTTGCCATTTCCTTCTCTGGCGATATTCCCAACCCAGCAATCGAACCGGTGTCTCCAGCTTGGCAAGCGAATTCTTTACCACTAAGCCACTTGAGAACACCCAGCAAACTTTAACCTAATAACCAATTGCTTAAAAAAGTATCAATCTGACCTCCTCTTTTCCCCTGGGAGATATTGTATTCATTTATAAAATGCTGTTGGGTTGGAATAAAGACATTTTCCCATATTATGCAGGTTTTCATTGCCTCTATACAATTCTCAATTACTTTTAAAGTTTAGAATGTTGGGGAAAATGGCTTTATGGGTTTCATACTTCACAAACTTCAATTAAATTCTAATTTATATGAAGCAAATTACTCATTCTTCATTCCAGGCAATGCACCAGAATTAGCCACATTGAGTCTACCAGAATGTATTCAGACAAAGAAAGGTACATGACAGATGTCTGACATTTAGTAAAAGACATATTGTTAAGTATATTTCATTATGATATTTTTGTAAACTTTTCTCATTGACTTCCTTTCAAATGATCATTCACATCACATACTTATTTTCCTGCATCAAACTTCTCATTTTAAAAAGATCTTTGCTAAAAAACTTCCCCCTTCTTTTGAACAGGAAAAGGATATTCTTTTGGTTCTTCATTGCAACTCCTCTCTCTTCCATTAAATGTGAAGAAATCTGAAGCCTGAGGAAGGAATCTTATTCTTAAGAAGATCAATCCCATGTTTTGGTAGCTTAAATGGTCTTGGTGGCAGACCAGAAAAAGGAAGAGAAACAGGGGGGTCTTCCATTCAGTCACTCAGTCAAGTCTGACTCTTTGTGACCCCATGGACTGCAGCACTCCAGGCTTCCCTGTCCATCACCAACTCCCAGAGCTTGCTCAAACTCATGTCTATCGAGTCAGTGATGCCATCCAAACATTTCATCCTCTGTTATCCCCTTCTCCTCCTGCCTTCAGTCTTTCCCAGCATCAGGGTCTTTTCCAATAACAGTAACATGAAAGAAGATGTAAACACTGAACTATGTTGGACGACAGTGAAGGAAAACCTTCTATTTGCAGCTGAAGGTGAGTAGGATAGAGAGCTTCTATGTGATACCAAAATCTCTACCTTTATTTTGGAAGGAAGGAACACTAAGCATGTTTATCTTGAATGTGCCTATATAATTCAATCATTCCTAGCATGAGCTTCCCCCCTACTTACCAGAAGCCTCCTCACACCCAGGAACATATGTTTTCAATTGGAAAGTGCTTGCAAAAAGACCACCTGCCAGCAAAGGGAATGTTTTCCCTCTCCCAGCGGGGGGCTTACAGACAGGTTTTAATGTTGTTAAACAGGAACAGAGAAGCCTGGAAGAATGATGTTACAGGCTAGCCTGCTTGTTGAGATTTTCCTTTAAATAAGAAAGGGAAATGGATAAGATATTTAAATGATATTTTTTATTCCCTTTATTGGCCCTCCATCAGAACTCTGGTCCTTCCTTTCCCTACAAGTCCTCGCCATGGATTTTCCTTCAGTTGTGTTTTGTGATATGACCCAATGGTTTTAACCAAATAAGTTAAAATATTTTAAAAGTTTCCATTTTGAGAGCTACTGCTCTAAAGCAAATAAAAAATTCTGTGGCTGCAAGTGTAGATGAAAACTAATCCTATCATTTACGCCCTGCCTGTTAGACAGTCACCAAAAGTGCAGACGGAGTCCTGGAGGCTATTGAAGAACCAGCAGTTGAAAACATTTAGGTATTAAAACTAACCTTGAGACCAAATGGCAAACTTTTGCACACAAAGAATAAAGTTGTTTGTGGGGAAGGAGGAACTGAAGAGGAGAGGAATGAAGGCGGGAAGAAACCAGATAGCCTCAGAAGAGTTTAGGAAGGGGGCGGCTCCTGAGGGCGGCAGAAATCCTCCCAGTTTCTGCCATTGTCTTCTCACACATACTCAGTCATTCTATGAACTGTAAACAGATGCTGGGCGACTGAGTTCCGGGTTTGACAAAACGTTGTTTTCTTTTTAAATGAAACACAAACCGAAATGACGAAAGCCTAGCTACAATATTGGAGGAAAAAAAGAGCTGTGGATAAAGGGGTCACTACACATGCCATTTCGTAAAATCAGTGTTGCAATCAAACAGATGGAGGGGCTGTTTCCTCCCTTGACATTCTTGAAGTCCTCATCCCACACTGGAGGGCTCTCTGTTAATCTCACAAATCCAGGGAATGCAAGCACAGCAACTCCCCAGGCAGTGATCGCCTTGTCTAAGTGGACTAACCTTCCTGCAAACGCCACAGGCACATTCCACAGGGCTGACAGTGATCTCAGACACCCAGCTACAGTTGACAGAACCTGGGAGGCAAGGTGACAAAGTGGTGACATGTCAACGATGACAGCCAAAAAGCAGTTCCAAGTCAATATCACACAGAGACTTGCGCCCGCTTCATTCTGTGTCACACTGTTATGTGGTGGAGACAAACTAAAATAAGAGGAGCGGGAAAGAAAAGAACTCCTTCTGCTAACTTTCCCTCTTGTGTAATAAGATTATAATGCAAAGGTTTTCTATCCATGGGAGGTCTTCAAAGCATTCCACTACCCAGGATCCCAAAGGGAACTAGATGAACTCTGCTTAAAACAATAAGCCGAAGGTTCTGTGTTGTGTTACCTCACCAGGCAAAAGGCAAGGGAAGAAACAGAAATATAATGAAGAAATAGGTAAACTTCATATGCTTACTTTCTCATGACACACTTCTTTTGAGAATTCATAGGCTAACACTGTCTTACAATAGCCTGCTTTAAAGGTAACATGATAGAAGCTTGTGCAGTTAATTCATGGATTGTGAACTGAGAACAATCTTTCAATAAGACAGTACAGTCACTTCCTCGTTAAAGCAATCCCTGGCTTATACTCCTGTAGGAAACAAGGATGCAGAGTATTCCACAAGTATCCATTGCTTGCTCTTGTTTATTGTGAGAAAACCTGTTGCTTACTGGATAGCTGTCCTCTGTCTCAAAAGGCTCATTCTATGGCAAACCATGAGGTTCATATCTTCTTACTTTACAAGGAGGGAAGTAAAATATTTTACTTTTGTCAAGGAAGTTAACTTGTATGGAATTTGCTTTCTTATACACAGATAGCCCAGAGGCACACATCTCCCCAAATCCTCTTCTTTTGCAGCATGTCTCCAATATTAGCGTGAAAAAAAAAAGTGGAATTTGAGGATAAAATCTATTACCCTTCTCAGAATACTTAGAGAATGTGAAGAAATGAATATTGAGTTTTAGAACAAAGTGTAAGTCTGCAAAAAAAAAAAATAGTGATTTTTTTCAGGACTTGAAGACCTTATATTTAACCAATCTGACCTTTCTGCCTGTTACCTAGCCTTCCTGCTCCTGCTTCTCCCTTTTAACCTCCTTCCTTTCTTCCTTTCCTTGACAGTCATTTACTGATGACCACTGACTCTGTGCCAGGCAATTGTGCTAGGCTCCAAAGGCGACAGAGAAAGTTTAATCTAAGATGAATGAAAATTTTTCTCTTTCACATTTCACTTCATACATTTTTGAACTATTTGAACTTTCTCCCCAAAAGTGTGTGTTACTTTCTTTATGATATTCTAAAAGAACTTTTATAAAAAATAATCATAATATCCTAAAAAGAGGGTCAACACATTTTCTGTAAAAGGCCAGATAGTAAATATTTTAGTTCTCTGTTGGAACTAACTCAAGTTTGCTTCTGCAGCATGAAAGCAGCTATTGTTGTTGTTGGTTAGTTGCTAAGTCATGTCAGACTGTTTTGTGACCCCATGGTCTGTAGCCCGCTCTTTTGTCTATGGGATTTTCCAGGAAGGAATACTGGAGTGGGTTGCCATTTCCTTATCCGGGGGATCTTACCAACCCAAGGATCAAACCCACATCTCCTGCATTGGCAGGAGGATTCTTTACCACTTGAGCCACCAGGGAAACCCAAAAGCAGCCACAGACAGTAAATAAATAAATATGTATGGCTGAGTTCCAATAAACTTTATTTACCAAAACAGGTGCTGGCCCGAATTTGACCCATGACCCACGGGGTAGTTTGCTGACCCCGGATCTAAAAGATTGAGGCAAGGCCCTACCTAATCCAGTTATTATTTCCAATAGCATCATGAACCATCAGATCAGAGCAGATCAGTCACTCAGTCCTGTCCAACTCTTTGCGACCCCATGAATCACAGCATGCCAGGCCTCCCTGTCCATCACCAACTCCAGGAGTTCACTCAAACTCATGTGCATCAAGTCAGTGATGCCATCCAGCCATCTCATCCTCTGTCGTCCCCTTCTCCTCCTGCCCCCAATCCCTCCCAGCATCAGAGTCTTTTCCAATGAGTCAACTCTTCCCATGAGGTGGCCAAAGTACTGGAGTTTCAGCTTTAGCATCATTCCTTCCAAAGAAATCCCAGGGCTGATCTCCTTTAGAATGGACTGGTTGGATCTCCTTGCAGTCCAAGGGACTCTCAAGAGTCTTCTCCAACACCACAGTTCAGAAGCATCAATTCTTCGGTGCTCAGCTTTCTTCACAGTCCAACTCTCACATCCATACATGACCACAGAAAAAACCATAGCCTTGACTAGACGAACCTTTGTTGGCAAAGTAATGTCTCTGCTTTTCAATATGCTATCTAAGTTGGTCATAACTTTCCTTCCAAGAAGTAAAATTTCATGGCTGCAGTCACCATCTGCAGTGATTTTGGAGCCCAGAAAAATAAAGTCTGACACTGTTTCCACTGTTTCCCTATCTATTTCCCGTGAAGTGATGGGACCAGATGCCATGATCTTCATTTTCTGAATGTTGAGCTTTCAGCCAACTTTTTCACTCTCCTCTTTCACTTTCATCAAGAGGCTTTTTAGTTCCTCTTCACTTTCTGCCATAAGGGTGGTGTCATCTGCATATCTGAGGTGATTGATATTTCTTCTGGCAATCTTGATTCCAGCTTGTGTTTCTTCCAGTCCAGCGTTTCTCATGATGTACTCTGCATATAAGTTAAATAAGCAGGGTGACAATATACAGCCTTGACGTACTCCTTGTCCTATTTGGAACCAGTCTGTTGTTCCATGTCCATAGTAAGTACTAAATAAAGTATCAGAACACACTGATCTTAAGAAGGTTATTGACCATTTCTGGGCTTCAGTTTTCTTATTTACATATTCACATGGAAACTTAAGTGGGTATCTTTGAGTATTATTCCAACTGTAAATTTTGGCTTATGTCTTATCATATGCCAACTTTTGTCATAGAAGCTGCTTGCTACAATTTCTCTGAGCCATATATGTAGGAAACAGGCATCTCTTGTTGATATTATCTGAAGTATGCTGCTGCTACGGCTAAGTCGCTTCAGTCGTGTCCGACTCTGTGTGACCCCAGAGACGGCAGCCCACCAGGCTCCCCCGTCCCTGGGATTCTCCAGGCAAGAACACTGCAGTGGGTTGCCATTTCCTTCTCCAATGCATGAAAGTGAAAAGTGAAAGTGAAGTCGTTCAGTCGTGTCCGACTCTTAGCGACCCCATGGACTGCGGCCCACCAGGCTCCTCCATCCATGGGATTTTCCAGGCAAGAGTGCTAGAGTGGGGTGACATTGCCTTCTCCGTATCTGAAGTATGGGAGCTGGCAATTTGACAAAAGTCAATTACTAGCAAGGTAAGACCATTTCATTTAAGCAGCAGTTTTACATACATCTTCTCATGTGATTTGTATTACAACTACATTAGATAGTAAGAATGGATAGTATTTTCCTCATCTTTCAAATAAGAAAATAGAGCACTAGAGAAATTAAGTGACTTGTCCATTGTTTATATCTGATGCATAGCTGAGTAGAACATTAATGCCAGCCAGGTCCTAATTCAGAGTTCTTCAAACCATGCCAGGCTAATGCTTTTGAATTACTTCAAAAGTTTAAATATGACCATAAAATATTGGAACAGCAATACAAAAATGACTATTAAATTGCACCCAGAGTTTTTATAATAGAGTTCTATAAACTAGGAAAGCAGAATATACCACCGCCAATGGAAACCATGTAAAACAAGAAAGATAAATACAGTGCCCACAGCCCACACCAAAATACCAGTCTCACACTCAAAAGTGTGAGGTGTTTAGGCCAAGCAGAATTTTTCCATTCAGACCATGTTTACAGATGCCCCATTTTTATAGGAGAAAGTACAATGATAAAATTCTCCATACCTCTGTAATTCAGTTCAGTTCAGTTCAGTTGCTCTGTTGTGTCCGACTCTTTGCGACCCCATGAATTGCAGCATGCCAGGCCTCCCTGTCCATCACCAACTCCAGGAGTTCACTCAAACTCACATCCATTGAATTGGTGATACCATCCAGCCATCTCATCCTCTGTCGTCCCCTTTTCCTCCTGCCCCCAATCCCTCCCAGCATCAGAGTCTTTTCCAATGAGTCAACTCTTCCCATGAGGTGGCCAAAGTACTGGAGTTTCAGCTCTAGCATCATTCCTTCCAAAGAAATCCCAGGGCTGATCTCCTTTAGAATGGACTGGTTGGATCTCCTTGCAGTCCAAGGGACTCTCAAGAGTCTTCTCCAGCACCACAGTTCAAAAGCATCAATTCTTCGGTGCTCAGCTTTCTTCACAGTCCAACTCTCACATCCATACATGACTACTGGAAAAACCATAGCCTTGACTAGATGGACCTTTGTTGGCAAGTAATGTCTCTGCTTTTCAATATGCTATCTAGGTTGGTTATAACTTTCCTTCCAAGGAGTAAGCGTCTTTTAATTTCATGGCTTCAGTCACCATCTGCAGTGATTTTAGAGCCCAGAAAAATAAAGTCTGACACTGTTTCCACTGTTTCCCCATCTATTTGCTATGAAGTGATGGGACCAGATGCCATGATCTTCGTTTTCTGAATGTTGAGCTTTAAGCCAACATTTTCAGTCTCCACTTTCACTTTCATCAAGAGGCTTTGTAGTTCCTCTTCACTTTCTGCCATAAGGGTGGTGTCATCTGCATATCTGAGGTGATTTATATTTCTCCCGGCAATCTTGATTCCAGCTTCTGCTTCTTCCAGCCCAGCATTTCTCATGATGTATTCTGCATAGAAGTTAAATAAGCAGGGTGACAATATACAGCCTTGACACACTCTTTTTTCCTATTTGGAAGTGGTCTGTTGTTCCATGTCCAGTTCTAACTGTTGCTTCCTGACCTGCATATAGGTTTCTCAAGAGGCAGGTCAGGTGGTCTGGTATTCCCATCTCTTTCAGAATTTTCCACAGTTTATTGTGATCCACACAGTCAAAGGCTTTGGTACAAATATATTTACATGTTGTATATTAGTGTTTTAAAAATTATATTTTCTCTAATTAAAGTTGAAGGTTTGCTCATTCCAGATGACAGCAGAAGTATCAATTTTTCTGAAAACTATAGTTTTGCTGACTTAGTTTTTTTTTTCCTTCTGTTTTTCATGCTCCACCTGGTCTTAAGTATTTAGTGGCCTTTTCCTTTTTGCCAAGTTCAAAAAAAAAGTACTTGTATCACTCTACATCTTCAAAGCATTTTACACTTTGTTGTTGTTTTTGTCCAGTTGCTAAATTGTGTTTGACTCTTTGAGAACCCGTGGATTACAGCACGCCAGGCTCTTCTGTCCTCCAATATCTCCCAGAGTTTGTTCAAATTCATGTCCATTGAGTTGGTGTTCTATATAATGTCTCATCCTCTGTCACTCCCTTCTCCTGCTGTCAATCTTTCCCAGCATCAGGGTCCTTTCTAATGAGTTGGTTCTGTGCATCAGGTGATCAAAGTAGTAGAGCTTCAGCTTCCGCATCAGTCCTTCCAATGAATATTCAGGGTTGATTTCCTTCAGGATTGACTGGTTAGATCTTCTTGCAGTCCAAGCGATTCTCAGGAGTGTTCTCCAGCACTATAATTTGAAGACATCAATTCTTCAGCCCTCAGCCTTCCTCATGGTCCAACTTTCACAACTGCACATAACTACTGGAAAAGCCATAGCTTTGACTAGATGGACAGTTGTTGGCAAAGTGATGTCTCAGTTTTTTAATATGCTGTCTAGCTTTGTCATATCTTTTCTTCCAAGGAGCAAGAATCTTTTAATTTCATGGCTGCCACATCACCATTTGCAGTAATTTTGGAGCCCAAGAAAAGAAAATCTGTCACTGCTTCCACTTTTCCTGCTTCTGTTTGCCATGAAGTAATGGGACTGGATGCCATGACCTTAATTTTTTGAATGTTGAGTTTCAAGTCAGCTTTTTTACTCTCCTCTTTCACCATCATCAAGAGGCTCTGTAATTCTTCTTCACTTTCTGCCACTAGAGTGGTAATCTTCATATCTGAGAAATATCTTGCTGATATTTCTCTGGCAGCCTTTATTCCAGCTCTTGGGTCATCCAGCCCAGCATTCTGCATGCTATATTCTGCATATAAGTTAAATAAGCAGGGTGACAAATACAGCCGTGTCGTATTCCTTTCCCAATCCATTGTTCCCAGTCCATTGTTCCATGTCTGGTTCTGTTACTTCTTTACCCATTAGAAACACTACCAAATTGAAATTCTTTAAGAGTTTAAAATTAGCTTATCTGTGTATTTTTTTGTGTCTGTGTGTGAGCCTCTAAAATGCCTCAGAAAGTGTTTTTTCTTTTCTTTTCTCTCCAAATAAATAAATAAATAAATTTTATTTCTATACTTAAACAAATATCTGTATTTCATCCAGCATATATTAGAGCATTTGTGTTGCCCAAGCTTTTAAGCGAAAAAATTAAGAAATGGAAAACTCCTGTTTGTTTGTTTTTTTTTCATTTGTTCTCTGAAATTTAACTTTAGTTTAGCACTTAAACTATCAAACACTATGTGGCTACATTGTACCCTGACACTGAGAAATGGAAGTAAGACTCTGCCTTTTAGGAATTCACGATCGTTGAAGAGACAAGACATATGAGTTGCCACTGTGTTAAAGGCAGACAGTGGGGAGTGCTAGAATGCAAGCTAACGATGAGGACGACCAAGACGACTTACTGAGTCCTGGCTGAGTCCTTACAGTGTGGAGGGCAATTCCTAAAAGATTTTCACACAACTCAGTTAATGCAACAAGCTACGGGAAACAACAAAGTACTGTGGTTTTAAGGCAGGGGCGAGGGAGAAATTAATTTCAACTATTTAACTAGTATTTGGCCAAGTTTGTGAGCATTTTTCTTTTTTTGGCCATTTCATGTGGCAAGCGGGATTTTACTTACCCCATCAGACATCAAAACTATGCCCCATGAATCGGGAGTTCAAAATTTTAACCACTGTACCACCAGGGAAGTCCCATGTGAGTATTTTAAATGCTTCTCAAATCATTTTTCTTTCATGGCTCACACAATGATCTTACCAGTTATTTTTATGATGTATTTTTTCATTTCCCCCTTTTTATTTTCACAGTCAATGAAAATCCCCATTTGGACTGCACCGTATCCCTCTCACACAGTCAGATGGAAGCCCTAAACCCCACTACCTTAGAATGTGATTGTATTAGTGGCAGGATCTTTAAGGAGATAATCAAGTTAAAATGGGGTCAGTAAGATGGCTTCTAATCTGATATGACTGGCATCTTAATAAAAAGAAGAAATACAGACATAGATGGGTACAGAGGGAAGACCATGTGAAGACACAGGTGATGGTAACTTCCCACCTACAAGTCAAGGGGAGAGGTCCCAGAAGGAAGTCAAACCCACTGACATTTTGTTCTCAGACTTCCAGCCTCCAGAACTGTGAGAAAAGATATTTCTATTGTTTAAGTCACTCAGCCTATGGCACTTTGTTATGGTGGCCCTGCCAAACTCACCCACGCTGAATTGTGTACCTTTCTCACACGATTATTCATGATAGTTACCTCTATTTTTTTGTGCTTTGTATTTTTCAAGTAACCCTTTGTGAAAAGGGAGCAACATCTAAATGCCTAAATCCAAGGGTGAGAAAGTAGATCCACAATGGTGCTACCCAAGGCCCCCAGCACACGGAGTAACCTTAACCCAGTCACACAAGAAGAGTGCTCAGAGTCGCCAGTGACACATGTACTTCTAATGCACATTCTCAGCCACAATGGTGGAAACAAAAACACATCTGTCTATTAAAAAGGTTAAATAACAAAGTTCAAATCATCATAAGAAAGCATTTATTTGAGAGTTGGGAAAAGAGATCAAATGGTCTCTTATCCTTTTCCAACTCTTTATTCTACATGATAATTCCTACAGTTTTTGAGATGGTATGCACTTAAAAAAAAATTAGTATCAGTTGCCAGAATGGCCTGGGCCAGGAAAATAAATATTTAAAGAAAGTCTAAAAATTGTATAAATTATTATCAGAATTGTTTTTGAATTCTTATCACTTATTGGTGGGGTGGGAGGAAACTATTACTAATAGAAGTTATCCTTTATTAATGTAATTTATGTTTTATTCTGCTTGACAAATTACCATATTTTAATGTACATTTTTGAGTTGGTCAATTAACAAATCATATGAAAATATATAAGGTAAAGATAGAAATGATTTGGCCAGATCATAACAATAGCTGGATCCTGTGATCTACACCTTTCAGAATTTGACAATTAAGTTAACAGGTAATAAATACCAGTTTAGATGGTTTGAATAACATAATTATCAATTTTGATTTTTTTTGACATTGTGTTTTTTAAATTTTTTGATTGGAAGATAATTGCTTTACAATACTGGTTGGTAGAAGTTATTTTTATTTTCTTGAACTCTTGGAGGTCTGGTAGAGCTTCCAAGTATTTCAAATTAAATACCCTCAATATAGACTAGATTCTGAGATTTTGGCCATAACAGAAAAAAAAACAAAAAACAAAAAACAAAACAGAATGACTTTTTAGGATTTAGAGGTTTCAGTATTGACAAATATTAATAAATAATATTAAATTACTTACTTTTTCTGTTGGAAGCACTGCTTCTCTCTGGGAACAGCTTGAAGACAGGAGGAGAAGGGGACAAGAGAGGATGAGATGGTTGGGTGGCATCATCGACTCAATGGACATGAGTTCAAGCAAGCTCTGGGAGTTGGTGATGGATAGGGAAGCCTGTCGGTCTGTAGTCCTTGTGATCACAAAGAGTTGGACATGACTGAGTGACTGGACTGAACTGAACTGAAATGAACTGCTTCTCTTGCCTCTTCCCTGGAAGGAATCTCATTTCCCACCTTCTCTTCCTAAAAACTTGCCTAGCACAGACTACCATAGTCTAAACATGCCCTGAAGAAAATACTTCTTTTGTCACACAACTTTTACTCACCTGGAACATTTTGGCTAGGTTCCCTTCCTCTCCTCTTTTTTTTTTTTTTTAATTTTCTTGGAGAATATATTTTAATTAATATTAATTTTAAACATATTTTTGAACTATAATAAACTTAAAAAATTAATTAGTATACACCTATGAAATTTATTTTTTGGGAATCAATTATCATTTATTTTGCATTTACAAATGTACTGCTTTGCAATTTATTGTTTTCTTACAATGTTTCAGTCTCTGTGTTGTCCTTGTTTCATTTTTCATTTCTAACAATGATTTGCGTTTCTTTAAATCTTGGTCATACATGCTAGAGTAACTTATTATTCTTTTCAAAGTATGGGTTTTTGTTTCTACTTATCCATTTTTAATTTTTTATAGTTAGATGGTTTATGCTTTCATTTATATTAATCTCTTTCTTCTATTTTATGTTTACTTTGCTTTGCTTTTCTAGAGTCTTGTCTTAAAAGCAAAGATAATTTATTTTCGATATTCTTTACCAATCTAGAGAGGGGAACAGCTACCCACTGGCCTGGAGAATTCCAGGGACTGTATAGTCCATGGAGTCACAAAGGGTCGGACACGACTGAGTGACTTTCACTTTCCCTATAGACACGTTTAAGTTTATATCTTTTCTTTTCACATTCCACTTCTCATAGCTTTTCTTCAGTCATATTCCACTGCTGCTGCTGCTGCTGCTAAGTTGCTTCAGTCGTGTCCGACTCTGTGCGACCCCATAGACAGCAGCCCACCAGGCTCCCCTGTCCCTGGGATTCTCCAGGCAAGAACACTGGAGTGGGTTGCCATTTCCTTTTCCAATGCATGAAAGTGAAAAGTGAAAGTGAAGTCGTTCAGTCGTGTCCGACTCTTAGCGACCCCATGACTGCAGCCCACCACCCTCCATCCATGGGGTTTTCCAGGCAAGAGTACCGAAGTCGGGTGACTAGTTTTGCTATTTAGTCCTTCGTTTATTCAGCTCCAAATAATTTATGTTTCATATCAATTGTCACTTTAACCTAATAATTATTTGCAATTGTGTGTATTTGTGTATTTTATTTCCATGTATATTGTAATTTTTTTTGAGTAGTGGAATTTCTTGTAATTGTTGATGCATAAGTAAATGAAGCCTGTATAACATCACCTTTATGGAATTTGCTGACATTCCCACTGTGGTCTAGCACATGGTAAATTTTTGTGGCTGCAGTATGTGTGCTTGAAAATGATATATAGTTTTGTGTGTATGGTGCAGGCTTCTTTGTGTAGCTATTCAATCAGGCTTGCTAAATGCCTTGTACAACTCCTCCATATCCCTCCTCATTACCAAGTGGTTTCTTGGTTGATTTCTGAGGGAGAGAAGTTCAGCCTCTTGCTGTGACTATGAATTTGCTGATTTTCCTTTGTGGGACTACCAGTTTCGCTATTTCTATTCACACTGTTCACCTGAAATGATCACAACATTGTTTGTTAATAGGCTATACTCCAATACAAAATAAAAAGTTAAAAAAAAAAAAAAGTGACTTCAAAATGGCTTTGTCTTTCTCTTCCATGACCCCGGTCTCCTTTCTGATCATGCCACCTCTTGTCCCAACTTTCTAGCCCTACCAGTCCTGTTTTTAGTTTCTCAATGCAGAAAGTTCTTTCCTGACACAGGACTTGCTTTAT
Organism: Bos mutus; assembly: GCF_027580195.1. NCBI lineage: Eukaryota > Metazoa > Chordata > Mammalia > Artiodactyla > Bovidae > Bos > Bos mutus. Next base: position 29,300,516 of record NC_091625.1, on the reverse strand, counting down.
GTATTCCCCTTCATGCTGCTGGAGCTCACCATTGTGTTGGATATCCAGGGCTCTGTGGCCCCTGGTGTCCTTACTGATGCCATAAGGGTCCCTTGCTCTCTCTCTCTCACTTTCTGGGAGAGCATTTTCTCTTGCACATTTTGCATTCTTTGTTTTTTGGTTGCTTTTTTTTTCAATTTGACCTTCTGCTGTCAGGGTTTCCTTCCATGTTCTAGTCCCTTGAGAGTTCTCTTTCTTGTTTTTCATCCTTCCATCTATTAAATGTCCCTTTCTAACTTCCATATGGATTTCGTGGAAGAGGTGTAAAAAGAGGCTAAATGAAGCATGTTCTCAGTTGCATTCTCAAGAGATTAAGCTTAAGAGTGACTTTAAACTTGATGTTATGATTGCCGGTTGTGGGGGCTGGGTGGGATAGGGTTGGGGGGAAAGGGAAAGGATGGGGGCAAGCAATAGTTAGGAAGTTTGGGATGAGCATGTACTTACTGCTATATTTAAAATGGATAACCAACAAGGACCTGCTGTATAGAACATGGAACTCTGCTCAATGTTATGTGCACACTGGATGGGAGGGGCATTTGGGGGAGAATGGGTACATGTACATGTATGGATGAGTCCCTTTGCTGTTCACGTGAAATGATCACAGCATTGCTTGTTAATAGGCTATACCCCAATACAAAACAAAAAGTGTTTTGTTTTTTTTTAAGTGACTTCAAAATTCCTTTGTCTTTCTCTTCCATGACCCTAGTCTCCTCTCTGATCATACCACCTCTTGTCCCAACTTTCTAGCCCCACCAGTCCTGTTTTTAGTTTCTCAATGCAGAAAGCTCTTTCCCGACACAGGACTTTTAAACATCAGTTTTCTCTGCCTTTGCCTGGAATCACCATTTTCCCCATTATTTACCAGACCCTTCTTAAATCAGTTCAGTTCAGTCACACAGTCGTGTCCAGCTCTTTGCCACCCCATGGACTGCAACACGGCAGGCCTCCCTGTCCATCACCAACTCCCAGAGTTTACTCAAACTCATGTCCATTGAGCCCGTGATGCCATCCAACCATCTAGTCCTCTGTCATCCCCTTCTCCTCCTGCCTTTAATCTTTCCCAGCATCAGGGACTTTTCAAGTCCTGACTTTTGAGTCAGTTCTTCACGTCAGGTGGCCAAATGATTGGAGTTTCAGCTTCAGCATCACTCCTTCCAATGAACATTCAGGGCTGATTTCCTTGCTGTCCAAGGGACTCTCTAGAGTCTTCTCCAACACCACAGTTCAAAAGCATCAGTTCTTCAGTACTCAGCTTTCTTTATAGTCCTACTCTCACATCCATACATGACTGCTGGAAAAACCATAGCTTTGACGAGACAGACCTTTGTTGGCAAAGTAATGTCTCTGCTTTTTCATATGTTGTCTAGGTTGGTCATAACATTTCTTCCAAGGAGCAAGTGTTTTTTTAATTTCATGGCTACAGTCACCATCTGCAGTGATTTTGGAGCCCAAAAAAATAGTCTCTCACTGTTTCCACTGTTTCCCCATCTATTTGCCATGAAGTGATGGGGCCAGATGCCGTGATCTTAGTTCTCTGAGTGTTGAGTTTGAAGCCAACTTTTTCACCCTTCTCTTTCACTTTCATCAAGAGGCTCTAGTTCTTCTTTGCTTTCTGCCAGATGGGTAGTGTCATCTGCATATCTGAGGTTATTGATATTTCTCTCAGCAATCTTGATTCCAGCTTGTGCTTCATCCAGTCCAGCATTTCTCATGATGTACTCTGCATGTAAGTTAAGTAAGCAGGATGACAATATACAGCCTCGATGTACTCCTTTCCTGATTTGGAAGCAGTCTGTTGTTCCATATCCAGTTCTAACTGTTGCTTCTTGACCTGCATACAGATTTCTCAGAAGTCAGGTCAGGTGGTCTGGTCTTCCCATCTCTTGGAGAATTTTCCACAGTTTGTTGTGGAAACTTATTAAATAATCTAAATTAAATCAGGACATTCAGTTCTACTTTCTTGAAGTACTTCTATTTTTGTTCTTACTATACCTTTTTCAGTAGAGTACAGTTTAGAACCCACATGTTTTTAAAATCTGATTATTTACTTTTTGTTTTTTCTTTCAAGTTAATTTCAAATTCTAATTGAAAAAAGACTATGTCTATTTTCTATTTGTTCCTCACTGTATCCCCACTGCTGTGACAGTACCAGGAGTATAGTTAGTGTAAAAAGATTTTATTGAATAGATAAATGAATACTAGCTCCAAGTAGTTGCAGATTGAAAATTGAGGATACAAAGACTACAGGCACTAATATAAGGTAAACATTCCATACAGATATAACACACTCCATCTTAAAGATGTGTATATATTATAATTAGGAAAATCATAATAGGTATGAATTATAAAGTTTTAGTTCTTATATGTTTGTTATGGTTAATCTTTACAATAATACTGAAATTTGCAAATGAGTAAATTGAAGATTAGGAAAATTAAGTAACTTATGCAACATCAAGTTATTTATACTAATAGTAGAGTTGAATTCAAAACCAGATCTGTTTATTCCTAAAGTTTGTCCTTTTTTACACTATCATTCCATGCACCATTATGCAACATTTGGTAATCTGAGAAATTCTAATAAATTTCACTTGAAAACAATTTATTTTAAATAAACTAAAGTTATAGTCCCAGTTTTAAACTTGATCTAAATAAAGTAAGACAGATATAAAACATAGTTACTAATTGGGATTTTTTTCCCCCAAACTTTATACAACTAAAGCAATATTCAAAATATCCTTTCAAACTAGGTGTTTAGATTCTGGAGATAGAACTTCTCTACATTTTATGGAGTTCAATTTTACTACAGTGAATAGACATAACCATAGGATTTAATGGAAGGTGCCAGCATCAGTTTCTACTTCTCTAAGGCCATGTGTTTGGGCTCCATCTAATACTTTCTTCAGTCTAACTCTGTCAAGCATTAAGATAACAATTCAAATCAGTTTGGCCCATTCGGTTATTTTACACAAAGTTGACAAAGCATCTGGACAATTGTAGAAACATCTGGATGACTAGTTAAATTTGTGACTGAAGTAATGGAACACTTGGGCACCCTAAAAACAAACAAGAGATGTCTTTGGCTGACTCTCCAAAATAAAAGTGGAAAAATCAATATTTTTCCTTACGGCCTTTCTTCACCTGTCTACTATTGTGAACGTGTCTCGTAAGAAGATGAACACTGTGTGCGTGTGCGTGTGTCCATGCGTGTACGTGTGCTCTGCATTCCTGTCGTCCCTAGAGAGGTTTTATTTACTTGGTTTCTGTGGCTGAATATTAAAACAAAAGTGAAGAGAACAACTTGGAAAGATTTTTATAAAAACAATAGATTCACTCCACCCTTATTACAACATTATTTTTATTTGGCCAGTTTTTTAAAATAGTTTTGCAATAGAAGCAGTAAAGAAAAGGTACAAAAACCTACAACCTACTAGATTATAAGCATTCTGAAAGAAAAGCCTCAGCAAGATTTAATACATCAATATGAATGATACCCATCTAAGAAAAATCTCAAAAGCAAATCCCATTAAATAAATGCATAAAAGGATACATTTTATATAACACCTTAGAAAAAGCATCTTTATGTGAAGTCCAACACCTCAGTTACTATAATAATACACACTGACAAAAAGCTCACAACATAAGAATTAGTAATTGTTTTGAACTTAAATTGTTTTTCATATTGAATTAAAATCATTAATATTTTGTTTTCCTAAATTACTAGTATTGTAAATTTGGCTCATTTATATTTTTTAATTTTTATTCACTCTTGGAGATGTTCATTTTCAGTATAAAGAAGGCCATCATATCTTCTCTATGTGGGGCATACATGAAAAGTGTTCACTGAGTTTGTTGGAGGCAAATAGAATTAAGCATAACACGCTGAGCCACCAGGGCTTCCCAGCTGGTGCAGAGCCAAAAAATATGCCTGTCAATGCAGGAGACTAGGGTTGGATCATGAAGATCCCTGGAGAAGAAAATGGCAATCCACTCCAGTGTTCTTGCCCGAAAAATTCCATGGTGAGAGGAGCCTGGCGAGCTACAGTCCATGGGGTGGCAAAGAGTCAATCAGACATGACTAAGTGAATGAATGCATTTTTTTAAGCATAACATGGCAATTAAGATCATGGATCATGCTGTTGAATACTTAATCATCTAAATCACAAAGGCAAAAGACATATAATTCCTTGCATACAAAACTTCTTTCAATTTCTATATGGAGAGTTTTTTGTATCAGAAAAGTAATTTATTTGTGCTTCTGTTGCCTCACCAGCAAATGAAAGTAATAATAACAATGATGCTATAAGGTCACTTTGAAAATAAGTTAGTACACAAAAAACAACACCACTGACACAGAGAGGATGCTCAAAACCATCAGGAAGAAAAATAATTCACTGGTGTAAGAGTACAACAAGGCTGTATGTTGTCACCTTGTTTATTTAACTTCTATGCAGTGTACATCATGCGAAATGCTGGGCTGGATGACTCACAAGCTGGAACCAAGATTGTTGGGAGAAGTATCACCACCTCAGATATGCAGACGATTACTCTAATGGTAGATAAAGAGCTTCTTGATGAGGGTGAAAGAGGAGAGTGAAAAAGTTGGCTTACAACTCAACATTTAAAAAACTAAGATCATGGAATCTGGTTCCATCACTTCATAGCAAACAGATGGGGAAAAAGTGGAAGCACTGACAGATTTTATTTTCCTGGGTGCAAAAATCACTGCAGACTGTGACTACAGCCATGAAATTATCACTTGTTCCTTAGAACAAAAGCTATGACCAACCTAAACACTGTATTAAAAATCAGCAATATCACTTTGCCAACAAAAGTCCATCTAGTCAAACCTATAGTTTCTCCAGTAGTCATGCGTGGATGTGAGAACTGGACCGTTAAGAAGGCTGAGGGGCGAAGAATTGACGCCTTCAAATTGTGCTGGAGAAGACTCTTGGGAGTCCCTTGGGCAGCAAGATCAAACTAGTCAATCCTAAAGGAAACCAACCTTGAATATTCATTAGAAGGACTGTTGTTGAAGCTGAAGCTCCAATACTCTGGCCATCTGATGCAAAGAGCTGACTCACTGGAAAAGACCCTGATGCTGGAAAAGATTGAAGGCAAAAGAAGAGGGCAGCAGCAGATGAGATGGTTACACAGTATCACCGACTCAATGGACACGAATCTGAGCAAACTCTGGGAGATATTGAAGGATAGGGAAGCGTGGCGTGCTGAAGTCCGTTGGTTTGCAAAGAATCAAACATGACTTAGCAACTGAACAATAACAATTTTTAGTATCAGGTTTATAAATGGAGTTCTATGAGTATTTCTTTACTGAAAGCTTTGGTGTACCTCACCATCTTTTTCACAGACACAAGAACAGAAGAAAATTACACCAAAAACCACAAGAAAGAAGATGCAAGGGTTCAAGTTCAGGGAACATGGTACTGTTCTCTGCAGTGCTAAGATACTATAAAGGAAAAGACGCTAGGCTCTCATGTGCTGTCTTGAACATTTTATAAACTCATTCTTAATGCCTTCAAATCCTGTTTTTGTCCCCACAATTTAGGTCATGGATGTTAAAGATCATTAAAAATTAGTCTATTCTGGGTTTCACCTTCACTGTTCCCCTCCCCTTGCCCCCACCTCCCCCACTCAGAATTTGACCATGCAGAGCAACCTCTTGCCTGTCTTCCCTCCTTTTGCTTTAGACAATAAGAGAAACGTTGATCTTGTTTTCCTTTATTCCTTCTCCTCCCACTATTCTTTCTACTTCAACGCTCTTTTCCTCTTTCCTCCATGCCCATCCTTGGACATTCTCCAAGGTTTTTTACACTAGATAAAGGAGATGCTTTATATGAAATAACCAAATCCAGGGTCTAAAATATAAAAAGTGATCCGAAAAAGCAAGTTCATTTTGTTCTCTTATGCTCTTCTTTTCTCAGTGATATCATCTGTGCTTGTGGCTTTAATCATCAGTTCCACATAGATGAGGTTTAAATCTCTGTCTTCTGCTGACTTCTGTCCTCAGATTCACTCCTCTGTTCCTACCTGGACCAGCTGTTCAACCTCAATTCTTTCTTGCCTTGCTCTTGTCTAGGTACCACTCCCCACAACTTCTGTGCAAATCTTGCGTTTTATGGCACTGGCTATATTTTGATCATGAATTATCAGAGGTGACTTTCACTTTGTTCTCACCTGTAAGTCACTAGGTCCTGAAGAATCTATTTTTAGTGTCTATCACATTCACGTCCTCTTTTAAATTCTCAACTTACTAGTTCAAAATTGACAGCATTAGACCTGGGCAGTTGGTCAGAGATGGAACAACTTCTCATTCCAAATCTGTGCTTCCAAAATTTTGTTGCCATTAATACTAAGTGAAAGTGAAAGTTGCTCAGTCATATCCAAATCTTTGCGACCCCATGGACTGTAGCCTGCCAGGCTCCTCTGTCCATGGAATTCTCCAGGCAAGAATACTGGAGTGGGTTGCCATTCCCTTCTCCAAGGTATCTTCCCAACCCAGGGATTGAACCCAGGTCTCCCACATTAGAGGTGGATTCTTTACCATCTGAGCCACTAAGTCAATCTATAAATAGGTCTGACACATCTCTTTGATTATGCCAATTCTTTAAAAAAAAAAAAAAACACTTTAAAAGTTTTCCCAAATATTGAATACAAACTTGGTATCTTTTTTTTTTTTAATATTCAGACATTTCTTTTATTTTTTTTAATTTTATTTTATTTTTAAACTTTACAATATTGTATTGGTTTTGCCAAATATCGAAATGAATCCGCCAAAGGTGTATATATGTGTTCCCCATCCTGAACCCTCCTCCCCCCTCCCTCCCCATACCATCCCTCTGGGTCGTCCCAGTGCACCAGCCCCAAGCATCCAGTATCGTGCATCGAACCTGGACTGGCAACTCGTTTCATACATGATACTATACATGTTTCAATGCCATTCTCCCAAATCATCCCACTCTCTCCCTCTCCCATAGAGTCCATAAGACTCTACACATCAGTGTCTCTTTTGCTGTCTTGTATACAGGGTTATTGTTACCATCTTTCTAAATTCCATATATATGCATTAGTATACTGTATTGGTGTTTTTCCTTCTGGCTTACTTCACTCTGTATAATAGGCTCCAGTTTCATCCACCTCATTAGAACTGATTCAAATGAATTCTTTTTAATGGCTGAGTAATACTCCATTGTGTATATGTACCACAGCTTTCTTATCCATTCATCTGCTGATGGACATCTAGGTTGCTTCCATGTCCTGGCTATTATAAACAGTGCTGCGGTATCTTTTGTAGCATTTATCAATTTATATTTATAGGCTTATCTTTGATCATATTAATTCTTACACTGAATTACAATAAAACTGTGTTATTAAGAGTTCCCTGGTTTTGCCTTGTTCTTTCTTACCCTGTACTTCCCTTCATGAGAGACATTTTTTCCCAGTTTTCATAACTGATTGACATTGATCCTGTAATTCCAGGCTTAGAGTATGTACCATTTTCTCCAGTGAGTGAGCTTATTTGATTCTCAGGCTTAGACAGCAGGAAATATTTATAGCACAGCTTTTTGTTGTTCACAGCTTCTACTGCAACGCCCTCCACCTTGTAAGGAGCTACTACCAACCTGATGAAGGTGGGGACACTTCTACCCTTGGCTCATGCACTTGTTATCATTTTGGCTCTACAATAAAGCCCCTTGAGAGAAGGGACTTTGTCTTATATTCATGTTTCATTTGTTCACAATTCCCAAGAATATACTAGAAGCATCTAAAAGAAAGGGAAAGATTTTTATTTGATTGTCGGTTTTGAAGAGAGCAGATGGTTGCCTCACAGAGATAGAAATATGAACTGACAACTATCTGCGGTCAGAATGAGCCATGCCCAGAGGTCTAATTTGAGTTATTGGAAATGCAATTTCAGCAACAGGAGCAAGAACCACTGTAACCACCACCAGATTTTAGCAAAATTTGATAGGTCTTGTACCCATAATAGCTCAGCACTCGTGATAAAGAAAAATCTAAACAGAGGCCAAGAAAAGAAATGGTCAGAGGAGAGAAAAAGAGTTGGGGTTTCTGAACTGCAGCTGGTGCTGAGAAGGGTTTAAACACGCACTCAGTCCTTCAAGGATGGATTCACTAATATTTTTCCACAGCTGTAGAGATGAATATGCAGAAGGCAATGGCAACCCACTCCAGTACTCTTGCCTGGAAAATCCCATGGACGGAGAGGCCTGGTGGGCTGCAGTCCATGGGGTCGCTGGGGATCAGACATGACTGAGCGACTTCCCTTTGACTTTTCACTTTCATGCATTGGAGGAGGAAATGGCAACCCACTCCAGTGTTCTTGCCTGGAGAATCCCAGGGACGGGGGAGCCTTGTGGGCTGCCATCTATGAGGTGACACAGAGTCGGACACGACTGAAGCAACTTAGCAGCAGCAGCAGCGATGAATAAGAAATGAATTAAAAGGGGAAACAGATTTTCCTTTTCTGGCACACTTAACATAAATGCTACTACCATGTTTTGATAGTAACTTAGTGAAGTATCTCCACCCACTCTTTTCTTGAGGGTTAGAAACTTTTTTTTTTTTTTTTTTAGAAACTTTTATGATGTGATTGATATGGACTGTAATATTTATTTTCTTAGCATTAATTTTTTTTCGATTCAATTCCTTTTTTTATTTCTTCTTGGATATTTAGTTCCTGATCAGTTCTACAGAAATACCAGCCTGAGGAATAAATAGTTTACCAAAAATGAGCTTTAGCAAAAACAATCCCAGAATCAAATCCCAGCTTCTTCATTAGGGTAATAATAAAGATAAACCTAAAAACAAATTAAAAAAAAAATTACACCAGCTTCTATTTGTTGTGCACTTACTTTGCATCAGCCACTCTGTTGAAGACTGTGTATTTTTTTTTCTTATTTACTATTTTAATTTTTTTCTTATTTACTATTTATTTTATTACTATTTGCACCATGCAGAAGAAACCTTAGCTTCAAAAAGGTTTTGGTCCCAAACTCTGTGACTGCAAAGCCCATATTCTTCATCACTGTGGCTTGTCCTTCTGACTCTACATTTGTCTTTTAATTAACTTTTTTGAACCTCAACCACATTGGAAAGCAGGGTCTAATCATAACTCCAGGCTTCCCAGGTGGCTCAGTGGTAAAGAATCAGCCTGCCAAGCAGGAAATGTGGGTTTGATCCCTGGGTCAGGAAGATCCCCTAGAGGAGGCAATGGCCACCCACTCCAGTATTCTTGCCTGGGAAATCTCATGGACAGAGGAGCCTGGCAGGCTACAGTCCAAGACATTGCAAAAAGCTGGGCATGACTTAGCAACTGAACAACAAATCATAACTCTGTGGTGATTCTGAATTTTGTGCATGGAATTTAAATTTAATATATTTTACTCCATATTAGAGAATTTCTTAGCTTTTTACTTCATTCTGTACTGTTAAGTCCTGGATTATGTTTGATCCTCATAAGCAACACTATATATATATTCTATTTTTTAATTTTTTTTTTTCTTTTCTTTTCCCTTTTTTTTTTTTTTTTTTTTAATTTTTCCCCATCCTGAACCCTCCTCCCTCCTCCCTCCCCATACCATCCCTCTGGGTCGTCCCAGTGCACCAGCCCCAAACGTTTACAAATTTAGGACAAAAAATTACTTTTGGAAGGGGAAGTTTTTCATTAGCAATATTCAGTCAGTATCAGAATCTGAATTCTACGTAAGACTGTTGTGAAAGTTAGTTTTATATGTCAACTTGCCTGGCCCTCAGTGCCCAGATATTTGGTCAAATATTACACTGGGTGTTTCTGTGAGGGTATTTGGATTATATTTACATTAAAAAATGTGGACTTTGAGTAAAGCAGATTGCCCTTCATTATGTACATGAGTCTTATTCAATTAGCTAAAAGCTTGACTAGAATAAAAAGGTAAGAAGGAACTCTCCAACAAATTAGCTTTCTGATTTTATAGAAAACTGATTTTGTACTTGAACTACAGCTCTTTTCTGCTTTTCCAGCCTGCTTTCCTCCCCCAGTAGATTTTGGACTCAACAAACCTCCAGAGTCACATAAGACAGTTTCTTAAAATAAATCCCCCCCTGCTTTCTCTGTGTATATGTAATATGTTGTTGGTTCTGTTCTATATCTCTGGAGAATTCTGACTAGTATAGTCTGTTAGCTCAGCTTAAAGAAAAGTTTCATAACTATTTTGAAATTTTAAAATAAAAAATCTCATTGAATTAGAAATCACTCTGCCTTACCATCAGAAATTTTGAGATGATACTGGTCAATGAAAGAAAAGAAAGATCTGTTAGATTTAAGAATTGCATGTAATAAAGACCATTTAAGTAACTCAAATTGTCAAAATTCCTGTTAAAGATGAGAAAGGAGTTTCCACAATATAAAAAGAGTGATAAAGGTATCTGTAATTACTACTTTTTTTGAGACTAAAGTTCCTTACAGATGATGACTATCAAGATTGTAGACAGGTCATTATTAAAAATTCTTGATTACAAATTTGGTGAAGCCAATTGAAACATAAATTTCAATTAAAAAGTTGTAATGACATTTATAGATTCAAAAATGTTAGTAGAAAAGATTTAAAATATTTTATTTGAAAGTTTTGTACAAGTAAAATTATTTAGTTTCTCCCCTAATACTTTGTGTTTTATTTTTCTTATTGTAATTATATAACCTAAATAAAATGTAATGAGTTTAAAAAAAAAAATCCACTATCAGTGTAGACTCCTCAAACCCCCTTACTCCAGGGTATCCTTGTAAGCTACTTAAGTACTATGATGTTAGTGTTATAATATTAAAAATGTTGGAAGCTATGTTTAAAGAAAAATTGGACTTTCTTCTAAAGGCAGTAAAGAATCACTGAACTTTATAAAACCCAAAGGGCATTAGGGTTTAGCTCTGCTATGCCTATAGCTCTGCTCAACACACTGTATCTAGGTGACTTTGAGGTTTACTTCCAAGAGGTATTTTATAGATATTTCATACTTTAAAAAGTTTTTGGGTATAATAACCTCACTATAATGAACAAGAGGAGCTTCCCAGATGGCTCAGTGGTAAAGAATTCACCTGCCAATGCAGGAGATGCAGGTTTGATTCCTGGGCCCAGAAGATCCCCTAGAGGACGAAATGACAACCCACTCCAGTATTCTTGCCTCGAAAATCCCATGGACAGAGCAGCCTGGAAGGCTTCAGTATATGGGGTGACAAAGGGTCAGACTCAACTGAGCATGTGTGCACAATGAACAAGAGGAAGGAAGACTAGATACATGGAGACCATCTGGAAGGTTGTAATAACCCAGATGAGACATGATGTAGTCTAAATCAGGGTAGTGATGGTGGTAATGGAGAATGGTAGAAAGCTTTGGGAGATGCTTTATTATTTTGATTTTTTTATTGATTTGATGTGACAAATTATGAACAAGGACAGAGGAATAAAAATTTCTGTTGAGTAACACAAATCAGCAACAGTCTCTATGAAGAGCTCCATATTACCTGCCTGTGGAGTAGAATGATATTGACACTAATCCTTACCTGCTTCATTCTCAGAGCCTGGTGGTGACCCTCAGGTACTGTTCTGAAACAAAACCAAAAGAAGATCATTGACTCTTTAACATTTTCTCCACCAACCTAAAAGGAATAAAATGGTTTTTACTTCCTCACAAATCCCTATGGAATCTTCCCAGATCATGTAAAGAGATGATCCTAAAGGACTATCAGACCTGTGTGCTAAGTCACTTCAGTTGTGTCTGATTCTTTGCAACCCTACGGACTGTAGCCCACCAGGCTCCTCTGCCCATGGGATTATCCAGGCAAGAACACTAGAGTGGGTTGCCATGCCCTTCTCCAGGGCATCTTCCCAACCCATAGATTGAACTTGCCTCTGTTATGTCTTATGCATTGACAGGCAGGTTCTTTACCACTAGCACCACATGGGAAGCCGTATCAGATCTAAATTTAGGCAAACGTTTCCTGATCTAAGCTTTATTTAAGTGAGAGCCTCAGTTTAGTTCAGGTGCTTAGTGGTGCCCAACTCTTTGCGACCACATGGACTGCAGCATGCCAGGCTTCCCTGTCCATCACCAATTCCCAGAGCTTGCCCAAACTCATGTCCACTGAGTCAGTGATGCCATCCAACCATCTCATCCTCTGTCATCCCTTTCTCCTCCTGCCTTCAATCTTTCCCAGCATCAGGATCTTTTCCAATGAGTCAGTTCTTCGCATGAGGTGGCCAAAGTATTGGAGTTTCAGCTTCAGCATCAGTCCTTTCAATGAATATTCAGGACTGATTTCATTTACAATTGACTGGTAGTGAGAGACTATCCCTTAATTATTCCCAAATACTTCCCATTTCAATTTGCATTGCTACCTTTTCTTTGTATTCAGTTAAGGAATTGGAGGGATCCATTGTGCTCTTGGGGATGCCCTCTTAAGGAAAGGCAAAGATATTAGGTAGGAAGCAAAGAAGTTAATTAGAACACATTCAAAATGGAGGGACATTGGAAACATTATTCCATCCATTTTAATTTATAGGCAGGAAAATTGTGGCCCAGGGGTGAGGTACAATTTACTGAGGCCAGAGAAAGATACAGAGCAGAAAGTGAAAGAAGTTTACTAGAAATAATCTTAATAACTACAATATTTCACTAAAGTTAAGACATAATCAGTTATGAAGTATGAAAAAAAAACTACCAATTAAACTATAACAGACTGCTAATACACTATCTTTGTAAGATATATAGTAAATTCTAATTTGTTAGCATTAAAAATAAATATGTGTCTTCAAATTGATAGTCCTGAAAGCCAAGCTGTCAATAAAAAATTTCTACAGTAGACAGTGGCATTTCTACCCTTCTTTTAAAAGTTAAGAGTCTTAAGCACTAAGATACACAATTAGAAATTGTATATAGCTTAATCCTTTAAAAACTCTTATTTTTTGTATTATAGAAAAATTGTCTTAGAAGTCTAAGTCAGGTTCACTCAGAATTTGGGTTGCAGAAAGTTATAATGATAATTAAATAATTTTTCACATGCAATGACACTAAATTCTGCCATACTTTGGAAAGGGTCACAAATCACAGGAGTTCTGCATTCTGCTTTATTTCAAACCTTACAGTATCAGTTAGGAAACATCTAAGTAACTCTGGAAACACTTGGATGGTACAAAATGCACACTGATTTTTATTTTGTAAGCATTCTTTTACACGAGTCATTAGGTGAATTTCTTGTTCTAAATAAATGTGTCAAATTATTATCATAAAATTTTAAGCCAAAAATGGGAAATGAAAGTACATGCTCTAAATCACAGGAAAGAGAAAATTAGAAGGTGTGGGGTGTTATAAAATGCATACATAAACATGCAAATGTTATCCAGCTTTCTTAAGTCAGAATTTTTTTTGTAGTAAGATTCTTACATGATTTGTATGAAATATTTCAGGGGTGTAGTTATAAATGTAACATTAAAACACACTTCCCTGCAATGTGGAATACTCTTCTTCCTCCTAAGAATAGTAGCATAACACGGCATACGTTTTGCTTCAAGTAGCCTGATCATGTGAAATCTTCCAACAGATTAATTTTGGTTGGGCAAAGCATATTTTAGATTTGTCATCAGAGATATTTGTCTGCTCACTACACTTGTATTTAGGTGGCCTTTGAGTTTCAATACTGGTAAGCTTTCTTCTTGAGCTCCTCTGGTGGCTCAGCGGTAAAAATCTGCCTGCAGTGCAGGAAAAGGCAGATGTGTGGGTTTGATCCTTGAGTCTGGAAGATCCTGTGGAGGAGGGCATGGCAATGCACTCCAGTATTCTTGCCTGGAGAAAGCCAGAGAAACCTGTCAAGCTACAGTCCATAGGATCACAAAGAATGGGACATGACTGAAATGACTGAGCATGCACATACAGAACCATTCTTATATTTTAGAATTAAAGAGCTTTGGAAACATCAACCTCATTACATTCTTGAGAGTAACATGTTGGACTAACATTCAGAAAATTATATAGATTTTTTTTCCTTTTAAATTTGTATTGAACTTTACTAAGTTAAAAAAAAAAAAACAAAACCAAACAACCAAACAAAACAACCGAGTTCACTCATTTTTCCCATCACACACTCCTTGCTTCTTGCAACCAATGATTTGTTCTCTTTATCTATTACCTTGGCTTTTTATTTTTTGGTTTTGTTTTTCACTTCAGTCACTGAGTCATGTCCGACTCATGCGACCCCATGAACCGCTGCACACCAGGCTTCCCTGTCCATCACCAACTTCCGGAGTCCACCCAAACTCATGTCCATTGAGTTGGTGATGCCATCCAACAACTCATCCTCTGTCATCCCCTTCTCCTCCTGCCCTCAATCTTTCCCAGCATCAGGGTCTTTTACGATGAATCAGCTCTTCACATCAGGTGGCCAAAGTATTGGAGTTGCAGCTTCAACATCAGTCCTTCCAATGTACTCCCAGGACTGATCTCCTTTAGGATGGACTGGTTGGATCTCCTTGAAGTTCAAGGGACTCTTAAGAGTCTTCTCCAACACCACAGTTCAAAAGCATCAATTCTTTGGCGCTCAGCTTTCTTCATAATCCAACTCGCACATCCATACATGACCACTGGAGAAACCATAGCCTTGACTAGACGGACCTTTGTTGGCAGAGTAATATCTCTGCCTTTCAATATGCTGTCTAGGTTGGTCATGACTTTTCTTCCAAGGAGTAAGCATCTTTTAATTTCATGGCTGCAGTCACCATGTGTGGTGATTTTGGAGCCCCCCAAAATAAAGTCTGACACTGTTTCCACTGTTTCCCATCTATTTGCCATGAAGTGATGGGACCAGATGCCATGATCTTCATTTTCTGTATGTTGAGCTTTAAGCCAAATTTTTCACTCTCCTCTTTCACTTTCATCAAGAGGCTCTTTAGTTCTTCTTCGCTTTCTGCCATAAGGGTGGTGTCATCTGCATATCTGAGGTTATTGATATTTCTCCTGGCAATCTTGATTCCAGCTTGTGCTTCATCCAGCCCAGCGTTTCTCATTATGTACTCTGCATATTAGTTAAATGAGCAGGGTGACAATGTACAGCCTTGACACACTCCTTTTCCTATTTGGAACCAGTCTGTTGTTCCATGTCCAGTTCTGACTGTTAATTCCTGACCTGCATACAGGTTTCTCAAGAGGAAGGCCAGGTCTGGTATTCCCATCTCTTTCAGAATTTTCAAGTTTGTTGTGATCCACACAGTTAAAGGCTTTGGCATAGTCAATAAAGCAGAAATAGATGTTTTTCTGGAACTCTCTTGCTTTTTCCATGATCCAGAGGATGTTGGCAATTTGATCTCTTATTCCTCTGCCTTTTCTAAATCCAGCTTGAACATCTGGAAGTTCACAGTTCACGTATTGCTGAAGCCTGGCTTGGAGAATTTTGAGCATTACTTTACTAGCGTGTGAGATGAGTGCAATTGTGCGGTAGTTTGAGCATTCTTTGGCATTGCCT
This sequence comes from Bos mutus, assembly GCF_027580195.1. Classification (NCBI taxonomy): domain Eukaryota; kingdom Metazoa; phylum Chordata; class Mammalia; order Artiodactyla; family Bovidae; genus Bos; species Bos mutus. The sequence continues at coordinate 29,284,957 of NC_091625.1, read as the reverse complement.
TTCTTTGGGGTTGGAATGAAAGCTGACCTTTTCCAGTCCTGTGGCCACTGCTGAGTTTTCCAAATTTGCTGACATATTGAGTGCAGCACTTTCACCGTATCATCTTCCAGGATTTGGAATAGCTCAACTGGAATTCCATCACCTCCACTAGCTTTGTTCAGAGTGATGCTTTCTAAGGCCCACTTGACTTCACATTCCAGGATGTCTGGCTCTAGGTCAGTGATCACACCATTGTGATTATCTGGGTCATTAAGATCTTTTTTGTACAGTTCTTCTGTGTATTTTTGCCACCTCTTCTTAATATCCTCTGCTTCTGTTAGGTCCATACCATTTCTGTCCTTTATTGAGCCCATCTTTGCATGAAATGTTCCCCTGGTACCTCTAATTTTCTTGAAGAGATCCCTAGTCTTTCCCATTCTGTTGTTTTCCTCTATTTCTTTGCACTGATTACTGAGGAAGGCTTTCTTGTCTCTCCTTGCTATTCTTTGGAACTCTTCATTCAAACGGGTATATCTTTCCTATTCTCCTTTGCTTTTGGCTTCTCTTCTTTTCACAGCTATTTGTAAGGCCTCCTCAGACAGCCATTTTGCTTTTTTGCATTTCTTTTTCTTGGGGATGGTCTTGATTCCTGTCTCCTGTATAATGTCACGAACCTCTGACCATAGTTCATCAGGCACTCTGTCTGTCAGATCTAATCTCTTAAATCTATTTCTCAATTCCACTGTATAGTCATAAGGGATTTGATTTAGGTCATATTGAATGGTCTAGTGGTTTTCGCCACTGTCTTCAATATCAGTCTGAATTTGACAATAGGAGTTCATAATCTGAGCCACAGTAGCTCCCGGTCTTGTTTTTGCTGACTGTATAGATTTTCTCCATCTTTGGCTGCAAAGAATATAATCAATCCGATTTCGGTGTCAACCATTGGTGATGTCCATGTGTAGAGTTTTCTCTTGTGTTGTTGGAAGAGGGTGTTTGCTATGGCCTGTGCATTCTCTTGGCAGATCTCTATTAGCCTTTGCCCTTTGCCCTGCTTCATTCCGGAGAAGGTGATGGCACCCCACTCCAGTACTCTTGCCTGGGAAATCCCATGGACAGAGGGGCCTGGTGGGCTGCCATCTATGGGGTCGCACAGAGTCGGACACGACTGAAGCGACTTAGCAGCAGCAGCAGCTGCTTCATTCTGTAGTCCAAGGCCAAATTTGCCTGTTACTCCAGGTGTTTCTTGACTTCCTACTTTTGCATTCCAGTCCCCTATGATGAAAAGGACATCTCTTTTGGGTGTTAGTTCTAGAAGGTCTTGTAGGTCTTCATAGATATGTTCAACTTAAATTTCTTCAGCATTAGTGGTCAGGGCATAGACTTGGAATACCTTGATATTCAATGGTTTACCTTGGAGTTGAGTTTTTGAGATTGCATCCAAGTACTGCATTTCGGACTCTTTTGTTGACTAGGATGGCTACTCCATTTCTTCTAAGGGATTCCTGCCCACAGTAGTAGATATAATGGTCATCTGATTTAAATTCACCCATTCCAGTTCATCTTAGTTCACTGATTCCTAGAATGTCGATGTTCACTCTTGCCATCTCCTGTTTGACCACTTCCAATTTGCCTTGATTCATGGACCTAACATTCCAGGCTCCTATGCAATATTCCTCATTATAGCATTGAACCTTCCTTTGTCACCAGTCCCATCCAAAACTGGGTGTTGTTTTTGCTTTGGCTGCATCCCTTCATTCTTTCTGGAGTTATTTCTCCACTCATCTCCAGGGGCACCTGGGCACCTACCGACCTGGGGAGTTCATCTTTCAGTGTCCTATCTTTTTGCCTTTTCATACTATTCATGGGGTTCTCAAGGCAAGAATACTGAAGTGGTTTGCCATTCCCTTCTCCAGTGGACCACATTCTGTCAGACCTCTCCACCATGACCCACCTGTCTTGGGTGGCCACAGGGCATGGCTTAGTTTCGCTGAGTTAGACAAGGCTGTGGTCCGTGTTATCAGATTGGCTAGCTGTCTGTGATTGTGGTTTCCGTCTGTCTGCCCTCTGATGCCCTCTCTCAGTGCCTACCGTCTTACTTGGGTTTCTCTTACCTTGGACTTGGGGTATCTCTTCACGACTGCTCCAGCAAAGCGTAGCTGCTGCCCCTGACCTTGGACGTGGGGTAGCTCCTCTCGGCCCCGCCCCTGACCTTGGACGTGGGTAGCTCCTCTCCGCCGTGCTTTTGTACCTTCCATCACAGACATATGAGAGATCATACAGTATTTGTCTTTCTCTTTCTGACTTATTTTTTCATTTAGCATTATGCTCTCAGAGTTCACCCATGTTGCTGCAAATGGAAAGATTTTCTTTTTTGTGTGGCTGAATAAGATTCCATTGTAAAGAAGTGTTCCACAATTTCTTCATCTATTTATCTATCATTGGAGACTTAGCTTGTTTCCATATCTTGCCTATTGTAAATAATGTTGCAATGAACATGGGAATGTATGTGCTTAGTCATTTAGTCATGCCTGACTCTTTGCGATCTCATGGACTAGTCTAGCCTAAGCTCTAGTCCGCAAGGCTCCTCTATCCACAGGATTCTCCAGGCAAGAATACTGGAGTGGGTTGCCATGCCTTCTCCAGGGAATCTTCCCAAACCAGGGATTGAACCCAGGTCTCCCACAATGCAGGCAGATTCTTTACCATTTGAGCCATCAGGGAAGCCTAAGAACACTGGAGTGGGTAGCCTATCCCTTTCCAGGGATCTTCCCAAGTCAGGAGTCAAACCAGTGTCTCCTACATTGCAGGTGGATTCTTTACTAGCTGAGCTCTCAGGGAAGTCCAAGGGGATGTATGAACCTTTTCAAATTAGTATTTTCATTTTCTTTGGATAAATACCCAGAAGTAGAATTGCTGGATTTATATGGCAGTTCTATTCTTAATTCTTTGAAGAACTACCATATTGTTTTACATATCTTCTTTTCAAAAATTGTCATCAAATATTTTCTTTCTTTCACCCTTCAGAAGTCATTCTAAAATGAGTAATTTTTACAATTGGAAAGTTACTGAAGCTTCAGAAAAGCATTTAGAAATAATGTTATGCCTATATACTATAATTTATCTTTCTCTGCTCCTCAAGCTTTCTTTTTATGGACACATGCATTTCTTTTTTTTTAAATGTTATAATCATTTTTTTAACCTAAGTAATTTGCCATGCTATCATTATCTCTAGCCACCAGTAACTGTGTTAAAATTTTATAAAATTAATAAATTTTACAACTAATTTCAATTAGAATTTTAAACACTAATTAATGCATCCTGTACCATATGAAGGGCCTGTGCATGTTTGCATGTGTATGTGTGTATATGTGTGTATATGTGAAGAATTTCAATAACCTCTTGTGCCAACACTTCTATAATGCAATTGAAAATAAGACAATCTCTTACTGCAAAACAAGTGCTAAAGGTAACAATTTATTTGGTCAATTTCTAATGTACTAATTTTGGGTCAATTCTAATTTTTTATTTTCAACCAGGATTGATATAGTTTCTTTTAGATACTGAAAATTTATAATTTTGTTTATGTAGCCTAATAGCTAAAGTAAAAAGACTAGGGAAACTAAAGAAAATTCAGTTAAATAACTGCTTGAGAATGATTTTGTGTTCTCTTTCCCAAGGTCAAAGAAGAGGTAAAGTTTCAGCTGTTGCTTTCCTATGGACTGAGGTGAGATTCAGGGATGGGATGCCTTCTGACATACCTCACCGGAGGTCATTCTGGGAGCTTCCAAATTATTCATAAGTATAATTAAGCTCTAAATTGCAGACAGAATAAGACAAGTAAGAAAGATCAAAGTAAAGAGGCTGTGGAATTCTGGAGTGCCAGTGGGTGGGAGGGACAGATGAGCACCCTGAAGAAGTTCCTTCCAGCAAGTTAAAGGAATATTTTATTGAATTCTTTGGTCAATTGTCATTGGCAAACCCTCTGGGCTTCTTGGTATAGCCTAGAGGAGGACAATGAGAAAACTGATGACCTGCAGAACTAGTTAGACTTCCTTTTGATTGCTGAACTGAAAAACCAACCAGATTTTATTATACTTTCACACTTGCAAGTCAAAGTTTCTTGACTCATTCTGTCTCTTATATGGTGCCCTGGGACATTTGCCCTATAACTGTATTCACATGTGTATTCATCATTGACATTTTAAGATATTCTGAAAAAATCCCAAAGCATTATCACTTCAAACCAACACTCCAACTCAACATCTTTTTCTCAGTCTTTGATGCCAGTAAAGGTTGGTTTATGGAGACTGTGAGCTAAGAGTCTTTAACATTAATGTGTGGATTTGGGAATCCAACCCTAGTGGTGGTGAACAACTTTGAAACATCATGTTCAGAAGCTCGATGATGTTAGAGTTTGTATGGGTATGTCATCATACTTCATGTATTTGGTTATTTCAATTCACTTCAAAAGGATGAAATTTTTCAACCTAATGAAAGGAGACATGGGTTTAAGAGCTGAGAAACACATTTTCTATTTTAGATGGGCATAGAGCTAAGTGTAGTTATTTTCCTCTCTTCAGGGGTGAATGGAGGTGGAACAGATTATTGCAGTGTTCACAGTACTGCAGTTACGTGAGAAAGGCTGAGCCACTCAGACTCCCGGCCGTGCTTCTCAGGTCATTTTGGTCTCTAGAAGAGTATTGTTGCACTTGACACAGCTTCTCCTTTCAGGTACTAGACAAAGGTACATTTGTTGGGTCATAGAGAAGGCAAGGAATTCCAGAAAAACTTCTGCTTCATTGATTATGTTAAAGCATTTGTGTGGGTCACAACAAACTGTGGAAAATTCTTAAAGAGACAGGCATACCAGACCACTCAACCTGTCTCCTGAGAAACCGGCATGCATGTCAAGTAGCAACAGTTAGAACTGGACATGAAACAATGGACTGGATCAAAAGTGGGAAAGGACTATGGCAAGGCTGTATATTATCACCCTGCTTATTTAATGTCTGTGCAGAGTACATCATATGAAATGCCAGACTGAATGAATTATAAGCTAGTATCAAGATTGCTGGGAGAAACATCACCAACCTCAGATATGCAGATGATACCACTCTAATAGCAGAAAGGGAAGAGGACCTAAAGAGCCTCTTGATGAAGGTGAAAGAGGAGAGTGAAAAAGCTAACTTAAAACTCAACATTAAAAAATAAGATCATAGCATCTGATCCCATCACTTCATGGTAAACAGAAGAGGAAAATGTAGAAGCAGTAACAGATTTTATTTTCTTTGGCTCCAAAATCACTGTGGATGGTGACTGCAGCCACGAAATTAAAAGACTCTTGCTCCTTGGAAGAATAGCTATGACAAACCTAGACAGTGTATTAAAAAAGCAGAGGCATCACTTTGCCAACAAAAATCCATATAGTCAAAACTATGGTTTTTCCAGTAGTCATATAGGCATGTGAGAGTTGGGACATAAAAAATGCTGAGCACCGAAGAACTGATTCTTTCCAATTGTAGTGCTGTTAGAAGACTCTTGAGACTGCAAGAAGATCAAACCAGTCAATCCTAAAGGAAATCAACCCTGATTATTCATTGGAAGGATTGTTGGCTGTAACTGAAGCATCAATACTTGGGTCACCTGATATAAAGAGCCAACTCATTGGAAAAGACCTAGACAGGTGTAAGTACAATATCATACCTTTACCCATGTAAAGTCAATAATAGACCTGAAGCTGGAAGAGTAAAATATACACTCACTTCTGGACTTCAGTAAAAAGTGAAGAAGAAAAGACTGAAAATATAGAGAATTGCTTTAACATATAGAAAGAGGCATCAATAGGTTTTGCAAGAGGCTTGTAAGACACAGTTTTTAAATATATTTTAGCTCATAAAGTTATTTTACACATTTATAGAGAAATATAAAAATACTTTTAGGCCAAATGTTCATGGACAAATATATTTAATATATCAAGTATTTTATTAGAATTTGGGCTGAAGATGTTGATGTTATTTTAGTTTTTGTTGAGTGACTGCAGGAATAACTTCAACTTATAAAGGAATGATAGTAAAGAATAATCACAGATTATTGCAGATTTAATGACATGCAATTGATAGAATTTTCCAATTTTGTGACTTAAGGTATGTATCTGTGAGCGGCAGATAAGTATCTCATTTTTTATTTCAAAAGTTCTTCAGACAGAATAGTATATTCTAGAGTTCTTTAGCAGTAGAATCAGTAGTTAAAATTTTTATCTTTTGTATCACGCTATGAGGCAGAGAATAATTTATGGCTAGACATCCTGAACTTCTAAGTCAGTTTCCTTCCAGACACATCTGTGCGCCAAATGAAAATGCAAAGCATTTCATTGTATAGTACATCATTTGATTGGGGAATAAGTGGAAGATTTATTCCTAATAGCTTCTTTCTCTGTTCACATTTAAATATATAACATGGGATGGGAAGGAAGTTCTAGTTTTATAGTGTCTTGATTACAATAACCAAAAGCAATGATCTGTATTTCCAAAAAAAGACAAACAACCATCACTTTCAAGTAGCATGCTTAGTCACTCAGTCATGTCTGACTCTCTGCAGGGCTATAGCCTGTCAGGTTCCTCTGTCCATGGGATTTTTCAGGCAAGAGTACTGGAGTAGGTTGCTTTTTCTCCTCCAGGGGTTCTTCCCAACCCAGGGATTGAGCCCACGTCTCCTGTGTCTCCTACATTAGCAGGTGAATTCTTTACCTGCTGAGCCACTGGAGCAGTTCCATTTCAACTAGTGGAGAAAACATTTTAAATCTTTATTTTAGGAATAAGCACTCCTACATAAGCATGTTTCTTTCCCAGTGAACTTCAGCATACTCTGTATTTTAGCCAGCCCTGCTATTGAGAAGAGATAAATTTGCAAAATTTCTCCCACATACCCTTAATCTTTCCCACTATTTCCAAAGCAAAAGAGATTGCTGTGATAGTTTAGTCTAGCAAGCTATCTTGCTAGATAACTTGCTAAACAAATTCACCAGAAAAGAATAATTTTAAAGTATAAACTAATTAAAAATTGTACTGAGGAAAGAAAGGAAAAAGAGTCTGTGGTCTGTTTTGGTCATTGAAATAAGATGGCAAATGGTTTTTTGAAGTTTTGTATTTTGAGAATTATAGATTCACTGGGACATTGGGAAGATAATAGAGAGAAGCACCTTGTCTTCTTCACTCACCTTCTCCAATGGTTATATCTTATATGACTGTAGCATAATATAAAATCAGAAAAACTGACATCAGTGTGTCAGAGCAGTGTGTGTGCATAGTTTTATGACACTTTATCACACATGTAGATTTGGGTAATGACCAACATAATCAAAATGCAGAACTGCACCATCATTTACAAAGATCTCTTCCTTCTTACTACCCTTTTATCATACTCTCCTACCATCATCCATAATCTCTGACAACTACTAAATTGTTTTTCATCTCTGTAACTTTGTCATCTCAAAATGTTATATAAATGGAACCATGCAGTAGGTGATGCTTAGACATGTTTGTTTTTCATTCAGCGTGATGACCTTGACATTCATCCAAGTTGTTGCATTATGAATAGTTCATTTCTTTTTATTGGAATAAATGTGCAGGACTGCAAGTGCTGGGTTTTATGATAAGTATATGTAAGTTTCTAAGATATGCAGATGACACCATCTTTATGGCAGAAAGTGAAGAGGAACTAAAAAGCCTCTTGATGAAAGTGAAAGAGGAGAGTGAAAAAGTTGACTTAAAGCTCAACATTCAGAAAATGAAGATCATGGCATCTGGTCCCGTCAATTCATGGGAAATAGATGGGGAAACAGTGGAAACAGTGTCAGATTTTATTTTGGGGTCTCCAAAATCACTGCAGATGGTGGCTGAAGCCATGAAATTAAAAGACGCTTACTCCTTGGAAGGAAAGTTATGACCAACCTAGATAGCATATTCAAAAGCAGAGACATTACTTTGCCAACAAAGGTCCGTCTAGTCAAGGCTATGGTTTTTCCAGTGGTCATGTATGGATATGAGAGTTGGACTGTGAAGAAAGCTGAGTGCTGAAGAATTGATGCTTTTGAACTGTGGTGTTGGAGAAGACTCTTGAGAGTGCCTTGGATCGCAAGGAGATCCAACCAGTCCATTCTGAAGGAGACCAGTCCTGGGTGTTTATTGGAAGGACTGATGCTGAGGCTGAAACTCCAATACTTTGGCCACCTCATGAAAAGAGTTGACTCATTGGAAAAGACTCTGATGCTGACAGGGATTGGGGGCAGGAGGAGAAGGGGACGACAGAGGATGAGATGGCTGGATGGCATCACCAACTCAGTGCATGTGAGTTTGAGTGAACTCCGGGAGTTGGTGATGGACAGGGAGGCCTGGCATGCTGCGATTCACGAGGTCGCAAATAGTCGGACACAACAGAGCGACTGAACTGAACTGAACTGAAGTGCTCTGATATTTTCTTGACATTTTTAAAGAAAAAAGTAATAATTATCTGAGATGGTTAGCCCTCTGAATTTATAATAAAACTATTCTGAATATTTAGTTAATAGTGTTCACTTACATAGGACTTTAATTACTAATTTATTTTCATTTAGAAACTTCTAAATTCATGAAAAAATTGGCAAAATGAGAGAAAGACTAAGAGATGGTAGTTGAGAGAACATGAATTATATTCTGTTTGTTTTGATCTATTAATTTTTCCAAAAAATGTGATGGTTATGGCTAATGGAAATACTATGTATTTAATGTTGTGTCCTGTAAACATTTACATATTTTAATTCTTTTACATCTAAATGCTTGTATAGATACTGAATTGTACATGTGGGCTTATATAATGGTATTTTAGAATTCAAGACAATATTCTAATATTAAAATTCACATTTTAGACTATGGATAGTCATTCCCCCAAATTTGATGTGTTTTTCAGGCTGAAGACCCCAAGAAAGAAAAAATACACGCATATGGTAAGTGTTCCCTATATACCTTGAAGGATCATACAGGAAAAGAGTGGGAAGAATTGTTCTTAATTTTACTCAGGACCAAATACAAAGACATGAAAAAAAAAAGTGCAATTAGGATAGAAGATTTCCCTAGTGTTTCAAATTTGAAAGGGATAAATGAAGTATGCTTAAAAATATCCACCACTTTGAAAAATGTCTGAAATAGAATTTTCCTTGTAATAAGCCAGGAAGATGGACTAGATTCCTTCTCAAGGTCACTCTAAAGAATCTATGTCTTTTCTTCTGTAGAACAGAGCCTCCTCTTCTCCTACTCAGACCCTCATCAGGAAGCTAATTGGAATTCTGTGACTTCTTTCTGAATCCTAATACTACAATAAACAGTGCCATCTACTGACTAAATTATATTATTGACTACCTCCCAGAAGTAGTAAAAATTCATAATTTTTGTAAATCCTACTGAGAGATTTGTTATATTCATTTATGTTAGTCACACATTATACATACTTATTTAAAGCTACGGGAAATGTAGATATAGTCTGTTTTGATCTTCTTGTTTTTTTTTTTTTTTAACAGATGAGAAGATTGAGATTCAAAAGATCGATCAACTTGCCTGAAATTTTGACATAGCATTTTTCAGTGAGCACCGTTATAAACAGAACCCTGGGAATGGAAGGAAATTTAACACTCTGGATATGGAAATCAATCTTTAAAGCTGTCCATCCACTGGGAAAAAAATCTGACAGATATGATTAATGACATAAGCATGAAATCAATATAGTAAGGCAAGTTGGGAAACTGCTGATGTAAAGGTTTGGGAGAAGGAAATGCTCACGTGTAGGCTTAAGTAAAAATAATGAAAGAGGAAATACTACGTTAAGGCTATTTTGTTCCTTTTGTCTTAACAATAGAGAGTTGGAACTATTTGGTTCCAACTTATTTGGAAACTTGATTTGCCTTCACAAAGACATGATATATAAAATGAACTCATTTTGCTTCAAGACATTTCCCATTAATACCCACTTATAAGGCAAGAACTAAAAAATAATTATAGTCATAACTTTAGATTTACAGCAATTAGGCTGAGTAAAATAGAATCATCCCAAATGAATATTGTCATATTTTTCATTATTAAGAATTAAGCCATGTTTGGTTTGTATTTGTGCCCAAGACATAAATTATTTCTCTATTAGATCACCTTTAAACATTAAATTCAAATGGACTCATAGTTCTGTCCTTCATAGATTTAAGGGCAGTGTTCTAATTCAAGCAAGGGACTTAAATATTTATGAAGTGGACACTGGTGGAAGGATAGTCTGCCTTCTCATTTAAGGTAATAAGTTATCAAGCTGATTACAATAGATCCAGATATTTTGTTGTTGTTATTGTTTTTAGGCTCATACAAGTTTATATAAAACATGTGAGAATATTTTTTTAAATATACATCAAATTAAGGAACTTAGTGTTAACCAACAGCAAAATCAATCATGCTTGAAAATATCTCCAATTATACCAGCCAGTTTTTATCCTGATATCTTCCATCTTTTAAACTTAGAGAAAATTAAAAGCACTGAAAACTCAGATTTCACTTTAATTTGAAACCACGTGACCACGTAAGGTTTCAGAATGTGTCTCTGCTACCCTTACCCAGACAGTTTTCCATGGGTCAAACTAAAGTCTCCTAGAGAACCAGAATTCACCGTAACTAAGATGCTGACAGTAACAGCGTAACACTGCAGAAAAGTGCTTTCAGAAGGGGCGCGCTGACCTGAGGATATACACAACATTCAAAGTGATCTGGGGACTAAAGACAGAGACTTGGGCTGAGGGCACATTGCAAGTCTCCTCAAAGATGTCCTTGGCCGAGGATGAGGATAGAACTCAGAACTGCTGACCGCAGCAATGGAGTAAATCCTGAAACCACACAACCGTTTAACAGAACACACAGATACTTGTTTTCTGTACATGTATATTGGGGTTTGGATAGGATTTCAAAATTGTTCACACTCAGCATCTTCTGTTTCCAGGATCTCATTTGATGAGCCCTTCTCTTTCCATTATTTGATCAGAAGACATGGAAAATTTGACTCTACTTCACTTTTCCATTTATCTCAGAATTAAGTTTTATGCTCCATTTGCCATCTGCTGTGTTTGTGTTCTCTGCCCTTTTTAACCCTGTATTGAAAGAAGCTTTAGACCCATTTGGATGATATTCATTTGCAAGCAATGGATGAAATCAGAATAATAGAGCATGAACCAGTATGAACATGTTCATACTTCTTGCTTTCTCTCTATTACAGTGAACTACAATCCTTGTGCATCCAAAACTGGAACTGATTTTGGATTTGATCAATTCTACATTTAAGGGAGGTAGTGTGTGTGTGTGTGTGTGCACGTGTGCACACAAAAGATACAAAAAGAGAGAGACTAAAGCAAACACATTTACAGAGACAACAGTAAAGCGCAGAATATTCACTGTGAGACAGTAAGGTGCTCCATTTATTTTCATTGTATGTTTTGTATTTGTTGTTTGTTTGTTTTTGGCCATGCTGCACAGCATATGGGATCTTAGTTCCCTGGCCAGGAACTGAATCCACATTCCCCGTGCCTCCTGCACTGGAAGTACAGTCTTAACCACCGGACCATCAGAGAAGTTACTCTGTTTTCGTTGTTTTATTATTCCACAATAATGGAACCACAAGTGGGTCAAGAAATACCTGGAGTAACAGGCAAATTTGGCCTTGGAGTACAAAACAAAGTAGGTCAAAGGCTAACAGAGTTCTGCCAAGAGAATGCACAGGTCATGGCAAACACCTTCTTCCAACAACACAAGAGAAGACTCTACACATGAACATCACTGGATGGTCAACACCGAAATCAGATTGGAGAAGCTCTACATAGTTAGCAAAACAACAAGACTGGGAGCTGACTGTGACTCAGATCATGAACTCCTTATTGCCAAATTCAGACGGAAACTGAAGAAAGTAGAGAAAACCACTAGACCATTATGCTATGACCTGAATAAAATCCCTTATGTTTATATAATGTAAGTGACAAATAGATTCAAGAGAGTAGATCTGATAGAGTGCCTGAAGAACTATGGATGGTGGTTCATAACATTGTATGGGAGGTGGTGATCAAAACCATCCCCAAGGAAAAGAAATGCAAAAAGGCAAAATGGTTGTCTGAGAAGGCCTTACAAATAGCTGTGAAAAGAAGAGAAGCTAAATGCAAAGGAGAAAAGTAAAGATATACCCAATTTGAATGGGGAGTTTCAAAGAATAACAAGAAGAAATAAGAAATCCTTCCTCAGTGATCAATGTAAAGAAATAGAGGAAAACAATAGAATGGGAAAGACTAGCGATCTCTTCAAGAAAACTAGAGATACCAAGGGAACATTTCATGAAAAGATGGGCACAATAAAGGACAGAAATGGTATGGACCTAACAAGCAGAAGATATTAAGAAGAGGTGGCAAGAATACACAGAAAAACTGTACAAAAATGATCTTCATGACCCAGATAACCACAGTGGTGTGATCGCTCACCTAGAGCCAGACATCCTGGAATGTGAAGTCAAGAGGGCCTTAGGAAGCATCACTACCAACAAAAGTTAGTTGTTTTGTTGTTATTATGGAATAACTTCTTGACTAGACACACACTCTATAATCATCTAGGGTCATGCATGCCTCAAATTAGCAAATGCAATTTATGAAAGTAATTCAAAATGAAGTTAAAATATGTGCAACAATTATTTCCAGCTTATATACCAGGTGACTTAATGTGTGACATATAATAGTATCCAGCTAATTATCTAAGCACAGACAGCAAATATCTAAAACAGTAAATTCTCTACTTAATCCATGGCCCACAACTGCCATTTTTTACAGTAAATCTTGAAAGTTGTTGAAAATTATAACCAAGAATGTGCCATTACCCATGATCAAAACCCAGGCCTGAGGATCTTGGATTAGTGCTAAATTCCCACTGATTGGGAAGAAGAAAAATCCATGTCCTGCCCACCTGTACCCCCTCCTAATTAATTACTTTCTAAAGTGGCCTAAGGAGGAAAGAACAAGGTCAGTTGCTGCTCCAGTCACCCCAATTCATTAGAGGCCAATACAAGGAACTACCCGTATATCCAGGTCCCCTACAGTTTTGAGAAAGATCTTGATCCAGATAGATTTTAACAACCTCTTCACTTCTGTCAAATAAAGCTTGGAAGTAGGTTTTAATACACAGAATCCAGTGGCCTCATCAGGATGCTTGCGCTCCAAAGGACCATCTCCACTGGTGGATATACCTGTGTTTCTGAGCATACCTGGGATAGAGTTGTAGGCACACAAGGCAATCCATTCAGGGGAAATCTGACACAATTCAGATTAGGGCATCAGTTCAAGTTTCTCTCTCCTTGGTTCTTTAATCTATCCATATAAAACAGAGCTTCCATTTGAAGACGTGCCTAATTCCTGAAATTTTCACTTGCTCAGGTACTGAATCTTCTTCACATATTTCCCACTGCAATAGGAGGTCTTTTATAAATAGGATGAAAATGTAATTTAATAGTTTTTCAGATGACTTTTGAGAGTGGCAGAGAAAGACATTAATGATGACACCAGGACAATTAAGATAATCCAGGGCTGTATGAGCAGAGAAAATCAGGATATAGGGTTCCCGTTATAAGCCTTTAGGATTTTAGGAAAAGAAATGAAAAGACTGTGGTAGCGTTGAATACTGCATGGTGGGTACCTTCCCATTATTCAAAGCCCGCTCCTTCATGATTTCTGTCTTTCACTTCAAAAGCTGCCTGGCAAACAGATCATCTGCTACATCCAGCTCTCAGTTTTACAATTAATCTACCTTATATTTATCACATGTACATGATACCTACTCTGTCTTACACACAGTAGGAAGACATAACAAGACTAATGAACAATCAATTCTGTTGATTTTCTAGAGTATTATGGATGCCCAAAACATTGACCAAAGAATTTAGAAATAGATTACCTAAAGTTTGCTTGGAATTACTTATCACAATTCACTTGACAGGGCCCCTTGTATTCTTTCTGGAAAAGGGCCTTACACAGACCAATGGGATATTAGAATATTGTTTATTCAGAGCTTGCTCAAACTCATGTCCATTGAGTTGGTGATGCCATCCAACCATCTCATCCTCTGTCAGCCCCTTCTCCTCCTGCCTTCAATCTTTCCCAGCATCAGGGTCTTTTCCAGTGAGTCAGTTCTTCGCATCAGGTGGCCAAATTATTGGAGTTTCAGCTTCAGCATCAGTCCTTCCAATGAATATTCAGGACTGATTTCCTTTAGGATTGACTGGTTTGATCTCCTTGCAGTCCAAGGGACTCTCAAGAGTCTTCTCCAACACCACACAGTTCAAAAGCATCAATTCTTGGACACTCAGCTTTCTTTATAGTCCAATTGTCACATCCATACATGACTATTGGAAAAACCATAGCTTTGGCTAGAAGGACCTTTGTCGGCAAAGTAATGTCTCTATTTTTTTAATATGCTGTCTAAGTTGGTCATAGCTTTTCTTCCAAGGAGCAAGCATCTTTGAATTTCATGGTTGCAGTCACCATCTGCAGTGATTTTGGAGCCCAGGAAAAGAAAGTCTGTCATTATTCCACTGCTTCCCCATCTATTTGCCATGAAGTGATGGGACTGGATGATGTTAGTTTTCTGAATGTTGAGCTTTAAGCCAACTTTTTCACTCTCTTCTTTCACTTTTATCAAGAGGCTCTTTAGTTCTTCTTCACTTTCTGCAATAAGGCTGATGCCATCTGCGTATCTGAGGTTATTGATATTTCTCCCAGCAATCTCCTGGCAAAAAACCCATTAAGATAGATAAAAGCACAAAGATAGATAACAATAAGGATTGATAAGAATGTAGAGAAATAAGAACCCTCACACATTGTTGGTGGAAAAGTAAAATGATACAGATGTTTTGGAAAATAGTCTGGCAGTGCCCTAAACAGCTAAATGTACAGTTGCCATCTAATCTAGCAATCCCACTCCTAGGTATAGACTAAAAAAAATGAAGCCATGTACCTTAGCTTTATCTCACCAAATACTGGTTAATATTTTGCTTCATTCCTAAGCTTTAGTGTTGGAAAAAATCTAGAAAAATTTCCATTGTATCCTCAGGAATAACTGATTATGATTTCAAGTTTCTGAGATCACTAATAGGAACGATGTGTAAAAACACACAATGATCTCACTGATTTATGAATTATTTTAATGAGGAATATGTTACTTTCCATTTGGCAAAATAGTAAAACTGAATATTGGCACAGAAAAAATAAGATATTTATTTCTCCAAAATAAGATTCAATTATTTTTTAACATATACTCTGAACTCCATATTAGGAAGGATTATCTACTAACACAGTACGGAGCAGTTTTCATGTAATACAAAAGTCAAGAGTGTTAGATCTATATTGGACTTTTGGGGTTGAATTTCTTCCTTTTCTGCCTACTAACTGAGATTTGGGGGAATTATCTAGGTGTTATCTTGTATTAACTGAATAATAATAATAATAATGCCAGCGTAATAGAGCTTCTGTGGACCACTCACAAGAGGGAGTCTGCAAACTGAGGTGGCCCTGGAAGGGCTAGAGATTGAAGAGGGAACCTGGGTGATGCATCTTCACCTCCACCACTCATTCTGTGTTTTCCTTTCTTTATTTGATACTTTTTATTCCCTCATTCAACAAATATTAATCTGTGTCTTCCATGTGCTAGCCACATTCTCAAGTTCTGGAATTTCAGTGAACAAAACAAAGGTCCCTGTCTTGAAGGAGCTACCATTATAGAAAATGAAAGCAAACAATAAACAAATAATAAGTCAGGAACATATAAGTGTTTTGCAGAAAAAATACTTCAGATTAAGGTGAATAAGTGACACCTGACAATATACAGCCTTGACGTACTCCTTTTCCTATTTGGAACAGGTCTGTTGTTCCATGTCCAGTTCTAACTGTTGCTTCCTGACCTGCATACAGATTTCTCAAGAGGCAGGCCAGGTGGTGTGGTATTCCCATCTCTTTAGAATTTTCCACAGTTTATTGTGATCCACACAGTCAAAGGCTTTGGCATAGTCAATAAAGTAGAAAGAGATGTTTTTCTAGAACTCTCTTGCTTTTTCCATGATCCAGCGGATGTTGGCTATTTGATCTCTGGTTCCTCTGCCTTTTCTAAAACCAGCTTGAACATCAGGAAGTTCATGGTTCACGTATTGCTGAAGCCTGGCTTGGAGAATTTTGAGCATTACTTTACTACCGTGTGAGATGAGTGCAATTGTGTGGTAGTTTGAGCATTCTTTGGCATTTCCTTTCTTTGGGATTGGAATAAAACTGACTGGTTCCAAATAGGAAAAGGAGTATATCAAGGCTGTATACTGTCACCCTGCTTATTTAACTTATACGCAGAGTACATCATGAGAAATGCTGGGCTGGAAGAAGCACAAGCGGGAATCAAAATTGCTGGGAGAAATATCAATAACCTCAGATATGCAGATGACACCACCCTTATGGCAGAAAGTGAAGAGGAACTGAAAGGCCTCTTGATGAAGGTGAAAGAGGAGAGTGAAAAAGTTGGCTTAAAACTCAACATTCAGAAAACGAAGATCATGGCATCTGGTCCCATCACTTCATGGGAAATGGGGAAACAGTGGAAAAAGTGTCAGACTTTATTTTTTTGGGCTCCAAAATCACTGCCAATGGTGACTGAAGCCATGAAATTAAAAGATGCTTACTCCTTGGAAGAAAAGTTATGAGCAACCTAGATAACATATTGAAAAGCAGAGACATTACTTTGCCAACAAAGGTCCGTCTAGTCAAGGCTATGGTTTTTCCAGTGGTCATGTATGGATGTGAGAGTTGGACTGTGAAGAAGGCTGAGTGCCGAAGAATTGATGCCTTTGAACTGTGGTGTTGGAGAAGACTCTTGAGAGTCCCTTGGACTGCAAGGAGATTCAACCAGACCATTCTGAAGGAGATCAACCCTGGGATTTCTTTGGAAGGAATGATGCTAAAGCTGAAACTCCAGTACTTTGGCCACCTCATGCGAAGAGTTGATTCATTGGAAAAGACTCTGATGCTGGGAGGGATTGGGGGCAGGAGGAGAAGGGGACGACAGAGGATGAGATGGCTGGATGGCATCACTGACTCAAAGGACGTGAGTCTGAGTGAACTCCGGGAGTTGGTGATGGACAGAGAGGCCTGGCGTGCTGCAATTCATGGGATTGCAAAGAGTCGGACACGACTGAGCAACTGAACTGAACTGAACTGAAAGAAGCCATGTTTATATTCGGGCAAAGAGCATCCAGGCAGAAGGTGCCCTGACTATGAAGCGCTTGTGTTCACACAGCAGGAGAGAGAGACTGCTTGGTACATTTGTAGGATAAGAGATCAGAGAGTTAGGTGGGAGCTGTTTTCTGAGTTGTATTCCAAAGTTCAAATTTTAGAACCTTAGATTTTTTTTTCCTGTAGTTTCCTGAATTTCTACCCACAACTTACTGTTTTATTCTGAAAAGGGGCATTTAGTTTGATATTTGATGATGCCTCCTATTTATATGTTGTTCCGTGGACTTATTTGTCTGCAAGAAAGAGGCACGAACAGTCTCCTGTAACCAATGATTGTAATTTTACTTCACAGTTGAAGACTCCCAGAAGTTTGCTCTGTTTTCCACTTTTCTGAGAGAGGTTTTAGATGTATCTGTTTGCCAAATTAATATTTTACACTAATTTTTCTTTTCTTGGAGGATTTCTGTTCTCTTAAGAAGTTTTATTTTTAATTATTTAAAAAATATTTTCCTTTATATTCTTAATAATGGTTATTTGTGATGATTGTGACATCTAGTATAGTACACAGAACCTCATAAAATTTGTCACGCTAGCAGAACTACTGCTAAACAAAAACTAAACAAAGAAGACCATGCTATGTACTCTAATGGGAGTAAGGTAGGGAATGAGTGTTTCTAGTATTCTTAGAGAAACCAGGTGGTTTTGTCATAAATATTCTACTTTAACATATGTAAGCCATTATGCATCACAAAGGAGACAGGCAAACAAGATCAAAGTTGTAATCTTCAACTTGTACCAACCAAGAGAATCAAGAACAGAAGAAAGGGTGGGATCAGGTATCCACAGGGCCCAAAGAAAACTAATTCACTGAATTGCAGAGTCAAACACTTTGTGCCCAATAACTGTAGCAGCACAAAAACACACCTGAGCCAACTTCCATGTACCAGCTCACCCTTCACCTACTTTCAGGGAGAAGAATATATTGGTTGGTAAGAGAATATTCTCCAGCTTTTAATTCAGTTCAGTCTGACAGAGTATTTCCCCTCATTTTCTGTTGCTTTCTTTATCTCTGGTAAAAGGAAAGTCTAAACTTCATTGGCACTGCTGTTAATTCTGAGACTTCTAGTAAAGCATGAGAGGGAGTCATCATTGCTCTCAGAACCGTTCTTCTGGGGGCCGTCAGGAAAACGGAATATGCAGTTATAAACTCAGATGCTGAAGAAGCTACTCCAACTATTGTTCCCTTCAGATCTCTCTTTCATTAGAGGACAGAAAATCTGTATCTTACTGTGAAGACAGAGTAAGCATTGTTTGATATGCTTGAACTTGAGGGTCCTGATATGAGCTGAAGAATAGTCAGGGTTCATGTACAAACAGTAAAGTCTTCAGCAGCTGCCTTGCGAGTGACATGCTAGCTGCTGACATTTAATATCTTATTTTCATTTTCCTATGAAGAAGAAGAATATAGAGATTAGAATGATCCTCCATCCTCCACAAACAAGAAATGAAAGACTAGGGCAAAAGAGCTTTCTATGGCACTCAGTGTGAAAATGTGTAAGTGGAAATGTTAGTCACTCAGTCATGTCTGACTCTTTGAGACCCCATGGACTGCAGCCCACCAGGCTCTTCTGTCCATAGAATTCTCCAGGAAAGAATACTAGAGTGGGTTGCCATTCCCTTCTCCAGGGGATCTTCCCAGTGCAGGAATTGAACACAGGTCTCCCACATTGCAGGAGGGTTCTTTATCATCTGAGCCACCAGGGAAGGCACTCAAATCAAATTAAAAGCTTTGAGTGTGTAACTAAGACAACAGTATAATGGAGGTCTCAGAAAGACTAAGTTTTCATTTCTGTCATATTCCAAGCATTCCCTTCTTTTTCTGACTTCTAAATCTGTTCTTGCTTCTAATCTTCTGTTAGAGAAGCTGGTGACAGGTTAGTACATGGATGTGGCCTGGAAAGTTAAGAAGAACTTTATCAGGAGGTAGGGCTCAAAGTTGAAGTGAATTTGATAGACGGCAAGGAAATGAATATGCCAATCAGAAGAAAACAAAGCATGAGTACAAACAAAACAGTTTTTGTTTGGAGAAAATGTGTGTGTGGTGAGGGTATGGTGAAAGGAAAGGAGGTTGTCTGTGATCCCGGTGGAAGCAAGGAGCCTTAGTGTGGATGATAATTCTTTACATGTCCGTGTACTCCTTCTCTGTGTATTCTTCCCTTTCAGCATGATAGCAACATAACTCCACTCCTTAGTCCCAAATGATAAGTCATCTCCTCCTGCTCTGAGATGAGCTGAGTTCCTATGCTAAAAACTTTAGATGGAAGTAGAGAAGAAATAAACAAGAATCTTTTCTCAGTGCCTGGTCTATAAGATGTAAAAGTCATGAATCATCAAGAGTCCTTTGCAAACAACTGAAATGGTTCTATTAAGTAAAGAATGAAAATTACTAGAATGATACTGAGAACACGACAGAAGCATAGGGACAGGTGAACAAACTCTGGGAAACACCTAAACTTGAGCCTTGGGATCAAGTATCAAGACCTTGGGAATGGACCACCTCTTTATTGTGCTGTAACTGGGACACTCAGAGCCCATCACATTCTTCTTCATTTGTCTCCCCTTGGGACACATATCTGTAATTGTCCTAGCTTTTAATAGGGTACCAACCACTGGAAGATGTGATGAGGGATGGGGAATAAAGACAGTCCTGTGATTGTCATTCCAGACAAACCACATGGAACGGGAGAGGGTCAGACATACAACCAAAGAATGGATACTGAGATGATCAAAACCATATGGGCCCATTATAATTCAGGGCTTGACAGTGCTAATGTTTTTTGTCATAATAAAAGAAGTGCAGCAGAAAAAGGTAGGTGGTGGGAGGGAGATAGAGAATAAAGGAATAACTAGAAATATCAGGAATTTCAGAAAATGTTGGATATGCAACTCAAAGCATTACTGCAAATTCCTGACACACAGCTATTTGAAACAAAGAAAATAAAGAATGCTGTATCTATGGTTCTCTGAAATAAACATTTGAGTATGGCTTTGTGTTATGGAAAATTCTCTTGAAACTTATTCTGGTAACACTGCTTCATTCTCTACCTATTTCCCACTTGTACATGTTTTACAGTTTCAAACTTAATACTTAAACTGAGTTAATGGCAAAAATAAAGACTAAGTCATTTAGCGATTCTTTTTTCCATTACTACGGAGTTAATTAACAGGGAACCCATCTTCAGCTCTCCTCAAAGGCTTATCCTCACAAAGACCAACACATGGGATGCATTTGTGAGCTCTTCATTGAAAGCCACTAGTAAATTCAAGTGCCATCAGTCACTGTGACCCAGAAACCTTTAAAAGTTCTGTTTTTATTAGCTGTGTGCCAGTTAAAATAATGGACTCCTATAACTTTGTCTGAAGAGTTACTTTATATTATTTTAAGAAAAATTGTTTAACCTAATTTGATGTTTTTAACTTTTTCCATTGTTTCTGTTTTTACATGTAAAACATATTAAGATTTTGATCAACCTTACTGCTACCTTTGCCTAAGAACTACAACCCATGGGAACAGCACAAATGTTCATCAAGACAGTGATTAAATAAACTACGGTTTTATGCACATATGAAATATTATGCAGAAGTTAAAAGGAACGAGGCAGTTCCATCTGCACTGTCAATGATATCGAGTGAAAAAAGCCAGTTACAGAACAAATATTATATAATTTAAACAAGAATTTTTAAACAAGATATTCTTATTCAATTAACAAAAGGATGGGCCCCAAGAATTACTTTTGTTTAAAAGTTTCCTTTCAAGTTCAACCTTGATTTGAGGGTTGATAATCAGTAAAGTAGACATTGTCCACACTCCCGCTGGTTAAAAGAAGAACACAACCCAGAGAGGTTAAGCAACTCAACACCGAGACAAGGAAGCCTGTCTGCTGCTAAAACTTGAGTTCTTAAACTGTGTCTTGGTAAAGCATCTTCTGGTCTAAACAAAGCTACATTCAAGCGTTTGCCTTGGGCAAATACTGTAACCCATTTAGTTCTCAAGTTTGCTTGGCTACAAAATAGGCATAATAGTAAATATCTTACTATGCTTTTATCAGAATTAGACAAAATAATATATGTATAACAGAGTGCCTACTGCATGCTCAAATGGTAGCTGCTATTATTAACACTGACTTAATCAGTATTATTGACAAGCTCTTGGTAGATAGATGGAGGAAACATTCATCATGCTGGGATTTGCTTATTTCCTCCTTGCCATGAGATGCTATTTTCCTAACACATAAATATTTCATTAGCAGACTATAATACTTTATTCCAGATGTTACTTATCCTAACTTGGGACATTGAAATACTTTTTGAATTCCTAATATTTATGTATTAAATTGAAAGTATTATATTCAGAACATGGTTTTAGACAAAGTCTGAGATTTACATTATGCAGTGAGAACAGTTATAAAGCAGAGCATGGCAGATGAAGTTGTCCAGTACCACTAATGATTTAAATGAACCTCTGATTCATTGAATAGCATGAGTGCTTTTAATTGCAGTATCTTGTTCAGGTTCAATAAAGTTTATGAAAAACTGGATGGTGAAAATGATGTTCCTGATTTTGCCCAGGATAAAAATATAACCTTACATGTTAGTATTCCAATATCATGTCTTTGCCGTTGTTAGATACACAGGCATTACTGTTCATCTGCTAAATAAAGATGAGTGAGAGTCATCAGTGTATCTCAAATTTACCAAAATTAAAATTTATTATTCCAAGTCAATATGCCTTTATCAAAACAGTAATCAAGGAACACATAAAAACTGATTCCTTTATATTATTCTTAATATTTAGCATTTTATTGTTAATTTACAGAAAGAAAGAGAACTTATTTAAAAGTATCTACCTAGGTGATACATTTATACTTTGTGAAATAAAAATAGTGTGGAATGTAAATAACATTATTTGCATTTATTTAATAGACATTACATTAAGAATAGTATTAAATTATTGCTTTTTGGTTTTCACTTGTTACACTAATATTAAACATTTTAAATCTTCATTAGGCCTCTCCTCCCATCCTTTCTTCTTTCCCCATATCACAACTCAAATTGCTTCAAGAACATGAATTAGTTTGTAAAATAATGTTTTGCTGACATAAATGACAATAATTCAAACATAGATTAAATTTCACTTTCTAATCCTAAGGGCTTTCTTTAAAACAGAAATTTGTTTGGAAAGTAATAATTTGGTGTTTACTAAACCTCAAACATTCAGAAGGAATCTTTGATCTCTTGTTCACTCTCATAAATCTCTCAGCAAATAGCCATATTCTAGTAACATGAAAAATCAGGGTCAAAACCCTCCCATTTACTGATCAGAAAATTTTCTGTGTTAGACCTTTTAAAAAGAACACCTTATCTAAAACCCTATGATATCTTTCTGTAGTTAGATATTGTAATGCCTTCAGGATAAGCAAGCTTCCTTTGTGGCTCAGCTGATAAAGAATCTGCCTGCAATGCAGGAAACCTGGGTTTGATCCCTGGGTTGGGAAGATCCCCTGGAGAAGGGAAAAGCTACCCACTCCAGTATTCTGGCCTAAAGAATTCCATGAACTGTATAGTCCACGGTGTCACAAAGAGTTGGACACGACTGAGCGAGAACGGAAATTAGAAGAAAAAAAATTTAAAGGAAAAATATTTTTAAGGATAGTGTTCTAATAATTTTTATTTGGTAAATTTAATTCATACTTAATACTTTCCTATCCATTTTTTTTTGAGGTGTATTTTTGAAAGTGTATAAAAAATCAGCTTCTTCCTCTGCCATGTATCTAGGTTTTCCTTTGCAGGACTGATTGCTTCTGCTGCTGCTGCTAAGTTGCTTCAGTCGTGTCCGACTCTGTGTGACCCCATAGTTGGCAGCCCATCAGGCTGCCCCGTCCCTGGGATTCTCCAGGCAAGAACACTGGAGTGGGTTGCCATTTCCTTCTCCAATGCATGAAAGTGAAAAAATAAAGTGAAGTCGCTCAGTTGTGTCCGACTCTTAGCGACCCCATAGACTACAGCCTACCAGGCTCCTCCGTCCATGGATTTTCCAGGCAAGAGTACTGGAGTGGGGTGCCATTGCCTTCTCCACAAGACTGATTAAGTACATGCAAAGACTATCACAATATTTCCTATAATTTTGGAGAAAAGTAAAACAAAAAATAATTTGTAAACTTTGTTATACAAATAATAAACAACATGGTTTATATTACTTTCTTTCTCTTGCCATTTTTTTTTTTTGCTTTGGGCAACTCTGCCCAATTTTCTTCCTCTAAACTGAGAAACTCATGACATGATTTGCTCATTCTCACCATACCCTGCTGTCCCCAGACACACTGGCAGCAAGGTCAGTAGAGCAAATGAAACACACCTGAGTGAAGACCACAGCACAAGCGTCATGTTTAATGTGTCTACTTTCATGAGTCTCATAACTCTGAAGTCAAATAGATACAGAAAATCAAATTAGGACTTATTAGATAGAAATCAAGAACATTTTTGAAGGGTTTTTTTTTTTTTTTTCTCTTTCTTTCTTTATTCTTTGGTTGCTCTCAAAAGTAGTTAGGTAATAATCACTTATGGGCTTCCCTGGGGGCTCAGTGGCAAAGAATCTGCCGGCCAATGTGGGAGATGTGGGTTCAGGCCCTGGGTGGGGCAGATCTGGAGAAGGAAATGGCAATGGGAAACACCATGGAAGGAGGAGCCTGGCAGGCTTCAGTCCATGAGATCGCAAAGATGGACACAAGTTAGTGACTAAACAGCCGCACAAGTATAGGAATGCTAATTAAACTAATGATAAGGGCACACATTTTAGAAGTGGTAATGCTCTATTTAAGCATTTTTAAAATGCTACGTTTCATGGTTTGAATCTTATCTGTTGCCTTTTTTGTAACGTATTAGGGTCTGTTCCAGGAAAAAAAAAAAGATCACATAAATAATATATTTCCCAGGTTAGCGTATATTTGGCCCTAACTTTAAAAAATATATAAAATCGGGGAGGAAGTGCATAGGTTTTGCATAAATATACATGGGACAAATGAAACAGATCTGTGATGAAGCAAATTGCTTGCATGTGTGGCTTTATCTTTATAGCCAAAATGGCTTACTCAGTCAGACACGTGAGCTGAATCTGGCTCTTGCTCTAAAAATGATCCCAATCCATGTCATGCTGCCCACAA
The DNA here is from genome assembly GCF_027580195.1 of Bos mutus. Classification (NCBI taxonomy): domain Eukaryota; kingdom Metazoa; phylum Chordata; class Mammalia; order Artiodactyla; family Bovidae; genus Bos; species Bos mutus. The sequence goes on along the minus strand of NC_091625.1, from coordinate 29,260,462 downwards.
CACACCCCAACTCCTAGAACAATTTAACTCTGCATGCCTCTATGTGGCAGGCTTTTACTGTGCTCAGTTGGCTCTGTTCTAGATATAGAAAGTGATACCAAGGAAAGATTTCCTATAGATTTCACAGGGTGCCAGGCATAAAGAGTTATAAAACAAAATAACAGTAAAGGATAATTTATGAAGTTCATGGGGGTTTAAAGGTCAGAGAAATTCTGCTCAATTCAAGGGGGTGAGGAAATCATTGAAAATAGTTTCTTGAAGTCTTTCAGGAGTATTTCAAGTAGTGGACATAGTGAGTGAAAAATAAAGAGGTAGGAAACCCAAGAAGAGGCAGGGGAGTGAGAATTTAATGGTAGGCTAAGGATAAAAAATAGGATTAGAGACTTGTACCTTCATTTCTAAAGTAAGAATTGAGCCAATTAAATCATGAGCAAGATTGCTTTGCCATTGTAAGAACCACTCATTAGCAATTAAAAATGAAAATCTCTTTCGTATGACTGGATACAGCTCCTTAACTCAGTTCAGTGGAGCGGTCAACATCAATATAATTTGATGACATTACTTATAATTGATTTTACTGTTTTATATATTTTTGAAATTGAATTCTTTCTTTCCTATTGTTGTTGTTGTTCAGTTGTAAAGTCATGACTGACTCTTTGTTGACCCCGTGGACTGTAGCACACCAGGCTTCTCTGTCCTCCACTATCTTCCAGAGATTTCTCAATTCATGTCCACTGAGTCAGTGATGCTATCTCATCCTCTGCCACTTCTCCTTTTGCCTTCAGTCTTTCTCAGCACCAGTGTCTTTTCCAATGAGTTGCCTCTTTGCATCCCATGGCCAAAGAATTGGAGCCTCAGTTTCAGCATCAGTCTTCCCAATGAATATTCAGGCTTGACTTCCTTTTACTATTGACTGCTTTCATCTCTGCAGTCCAAGAGACTCAAGAGTCTTCTCCAGCACCACAATTTGAAAGCATCAATGCTTTGGCATGCAGCCTTCTTTAGGTCTAACATCCATACATGACTACTGGAAAAACCATAGCTTTGATTATATGGACCTTTGTTGGCAAAGTGATGTCTCTGCCTTTTAATATGTTGTCTAGATTTGTCAAAGCTTTCATTCCAAGGAGCAAGTGTCTTTTAATTTCATGGCTGCAGTCACTGTCTGCAGTGATTTTGGACCCTGGGGAAATAAAATTTGTCACTGCTTCCACTTTTCCTCTTTTATCTGGCATGAAGTGATGGGACCAGATGCCATGATCTTAGTTTTTTGAATGTTCAGTTTTAAGATAGCTTTTTCATTCTCCTCTTTCACCCCCATCAAGCGGTTCTTTAGTTTCTCTCCTCTTCACTTTCTGCCATTAGAATGGTATCATCAACATATCTGAGGTTATTGATATTTCTCCTGGAAATCTTAATTCCAGCTTGTGATTCAAGCACCCCAGCATTTCTCATGATGTACTCTGCATATAAGTTAAATAAGCAGGGTTGACAAAACACAGCCTTGACGTACTCCTTTCCCAATTTGGAATCAGTCCATTGTTCCATATCTAGTTTTAACTGGTGCTTCTTGACATGCAAACAGGTTCCTCAGGAGACAGGTATGGTGGGCTGATATTTCCATCTCTTCAAGAATTTTCCACAGCTTGTTGTGATCCACACAGTCAAAGGCTTTAGCATAGTCAGTGAAGCAGAAGCAGATGTTTTTCTGGAATTCCGTTGCTTTCTCCATGATCCAATGAATGCTGATAATTTGATTTCTGCTTCCTCTGCCTCCTCAAAACCCTGCTTCTACATGTGGAAGTTCTTCAACAGTTATGAACTGAGAACTTCCAGATGTACAAGCTGGGTTTCTTTCCTATATATACAATTATCTAGCTGGGCAAGTAGTATTCCATTGGGCCATTTCTGTTTTATTCATGAAATGTACATGAATGTCAAATGGATTGTATTGAATATTTTGCTTATTCAGAGAGATAAATTTCTTGACATTTAAGGAACAAAAATACCAGTTTTCTCACCGGCATTGTCACTCATCTATCAGCATTTTTGGCATTTTCTAGGTCTCAAAGTTAATCTATAAATATTTACCAATGCTAAGTATTTATAGATACACTAGAACAGTATTTTATATGTGTGACTCCTCTGTTCTGAGATATATTGGGATTGCCTCTGAACCCATGTCTATCCATTAATCAGGAGGATGATTGAATTTTATCAAATATAAAAGAAAATCATAAATTAATATGCAGCTGTCACAATAGTTCAGAGATTTTTTTAATTTGATTTTTAATTTTATAGTCATATTACTATTTCTACTGTTCCTTTATTTATGAGAAGACTGGTGACCATCAAGGTAGAATAATTTGCCCACAAGCTAGTTGCCCACAAATGTGACCACATTCACATGCGGACCTATTAAGTTCCAAACCACATATTCTTTCCATTATATAACAATGCCTTTCTGAAAGAAAAGAAAGGTCAGGTGAGGCACTAATTGTCAAATTGCAGCAGAGAAAATTTATTTATATTTGTACAGATAAAAATTACTTTGGGGATTCATTTATTATTGTTTTGTCTGTTCCTTTTAGGTTGGACATAACAGTGGATTTTAAGATACCAAACAGGCATTGTTTTTTCATAAACAAAACAAAGCAGTTTATGGATATCCACTCATAACACTTGTATCAATAAAACACTAAATATTTCACATCAGCAGAGATATAAACTCAGAATTGTTTGGGATTGGAACATTCAACATTTTTCCCAAATCTGAAATTCATTTTCCCAAGGAATTTTTTCCATAATTTAAAAACCATGTTTTGTTTAAAAGATAATAGGGAAATTTAATCCAAATAGTTCTGATTCACTTATACCCAGGCTCATCAAAAATTTTTTTCTTTGCTAAGGGCTACAATGAATAAAAATATTTTTGAGGGCTGAAAAAGCTTTTTTTCCCATAAATATAGTGATTAACAGAGTGCAAATTAATTCAATACTTCAAGCATTTAATATTAATCTAAAACCAAGGAACTATCAGTAGTAACACACATGTATAGCAAAAACACAGAGGCAAGGAAGAAAGGAGAAAGGAAAGATGAATTGGAGGATGGAGAGAGGAAGGGAGACACAGAGAAGAGGACAAGGGAGGGAGAAGGAAAGAAAGAGAAAGGGAAGGAAAGTCATTATTTATCCAAGGTCTTCATATTGCTTTATAGTTTCAAATAGTCTTTTCATATGGACTTTTCAGGTGGGTCAGTGGTAAAGAATCTGCCTACCAATTCAGGAGATGGGGGTTCAATCCCTGGATCAGGAAGATCCCCTGGAGAAAGAAATGGCAGCCCACTCCAGTATTCTTGCCTGGAGAATTCCTTGGAGAGAGGAGTCTGGCTGGTTGCAGTCCATGGGGTTGCCAAGAGTTGGACACGACTGAGCGACTGAGCATGCAGTCTTTTCATATATATTACCTCACATTTCCTTTACTTTTCAGATATACTACTCCCCGTTTCCTTATAATTCTGAATTTATGTCATGAGTTTTATTTCATAGCTAAATAAGGAGATTTGGGTAGTTACCTAAGTTGCTTCAGGTCACACAGGTAATTGAAAGTGAGGATAGCCACCTTAGAATCTTTCTAGAACTATTAGGGGTATGAACTGTGGTACAACTGTGATTTTCATCATATCTTCTTACACAAAGTGCAAGGTTATATCTCTCCACCATTGTTTCTTAAACTTTAGCATGTACCACACTAACCAGGAAGTCTGGTCAGTACACAGATTGCTGGGCCGCATCCCCAGAGTTTTGACCCAAGAACCCACATTTCTCTCAATTCCCCTTGTGATGCCAATGCTGCAGGCTTGGGAGCACCTTTGAGAACTGCCAATGTAGCCAGTTCTCTGGAAGGTTGGTTTCTGAGAGCACTTGGCCTCTGAGCCAGGGATCTTTGCATCAGGCGCTATTTCTCATATCATGTATGGGCTAGGACTTCAGTTCAATGCAGTTCAGTTCAATTCACTTGCTCAGTCCTGTCCAATTCTTTCCAACCCACGGCTGCAACATGCCAGGCTTCCCCATCCATCACCAACTCCTGGAGCTTATTTAAACTCATATTCATCAAGTCAGTGATGCCATCCAACTCTCTCATCCCTTGTTGTCCCCTTTTCCACCTGCCTTCAATCTTTCCCAGCATCAGGGTCATTTCCAATGAGTCAGTTCTTCACATCAGGTGGCCAAAGTATTGGAGTTTCAGCTTCAGCATCAATCTTTCCAATGAATATTCAGGACTGATTTCCTTTAGGATTGACTGCTTTGATTTCCTTGCAATCAAAGGGACTCTCAAAAGTCTTCTCCATCACCACAGTTCAAAAGCATCAGTTCTTCAGCACTCAACTTTCTTTATGGTCCTACTCTCAAATCCATACAAGACCACTGGAAAAACCATAGCTTTGGCTAGAAGGACCTTTACTGGCAAAGTAATGTCTCTGCTTTTTAATATGCTGTCTAGATTGGTCATAACTTTCCTTCCAAGGAGTAAGCATCTTATAATTTCATGGCTGCAGTCACCATCTGCAGTGATTCTGGAGCCCAAGAAAAGAAAAGTCTGCCACGGTTTCCTTTGTTTTCCTATCTATTTGCCATGAAGTGATGGGACCAGATGCCATGGTCTTTGTTTTCTGAATGTTGAGTTTTAAGCCAGCTTTTTCACTTTCTACTTTCACTTTCATCAAGAGGCTCTTTAATTCCTCTTCACTTTCTGCCATAAGGGTGATGTCATCTGCATATCTAAGGTTATTGATATTTTTCCGGGCAATCTTGATGCCAGCTCGTGCCTCATCCAACCTGACATTTTGCATGATGTACTCTGGGTGTAAGTTAAACCAGCAGGGTGACAATATACAGCCTTTGCATCCTCCTTTCCCAATTTGGAAATAGTCCATTGTTCCATGTGCAGTTCTAACTGTTGCTTCTTGGCCTGCATACAGATTTCTCAGGAGGCAGGTAAGGTGGTCTGGTATTTCCATCTCTTTAAGAATTTCCCACAGTTTGTTGTAATCCACACAATCACAGGCTTTAACAGTCAATGAAGCAGAAGTAGATGGTTTTCTGGAATTCTCTTGCTTTTTCTATGATCCAACAGACATTGTCATTTTGATCTCTGGTTCCTCTAACTTTTCTAAATCTGCCTTAAACATCTGGAAATTCTTGGTTTATGTATTGTTGAAACCTGGCTTGGAGAGTTTTGAGCATTACTTTGCTAGTGTGTGAAATGTGTGCAACTGTGCAGTAGTTTGAACATTCTTTGGCATTGTGTTTATTTTGGATTGGAATAAAAACTGATCTCTTCCAGTTCTGTAGCCACTGCTGAGTTTTGCAAATTTGCTGGCATATTGAGTACAGCACTTTCACCACATCATCTTTTAGGATTTGAAATAGCTCAGCTGGAATTCCATCACCTCCACTAGCTTTGTTGATAGTGATGCTTCCTAAAGCCCACTTGACTTCTCATTCCAGGATGTCTGGCTCTAGGTGAGTGATCACACCATCAGGGTTATCTGAGTCATTAAGATAACTTATTTAACTTTATGTGGAGCACATCATACAAAATGCTGGGTTGGAGAAGCTCTATACAGTCAGCAAAAACAAGACCGGAAGCTGACTGTGGCTAAGATCATGAACACCTCACTGTAAAATTCAGACTTAAATTGAAGGAAGTAGGGAAAACCACTAGGCCATTATGCTATGACCTAAATAAAATCCCTTATGATTATACAATGTAAATGACAAATAGATTCAAGGGATTAGATTGACAGAATGCCTGAAGAACTATGGATGGTGGTTCACAACATTGTACGGGAGGCAGCGATCAAAACCATCCCCAAGGGAAAGAAATGCAAAAAGGCAAAATGGTTGTCTGAGGAGGCCTTTAAAATAGCTGAAAAGGAAGAGAAGCTAAAGGCAAAGGAGAAAAGGAAAGATATAACCATCTGAATGCAGAATTCCAAATATAGCAAGGAGAGATAAGAAAGCCTTCCTCAGCAATCATGCAAAGAAATAGAGGAAAGCAATAGAATGGGAAAGACTAGAAATCTCTTCAAGAAAATTAGAGATACCAAAGAAACATTTCATGCAAATATGAGCGTAATAAAGGACAGAAAGTGTAGGGACCGAACAGAAGCATAGCTAGGACTACAAATAGAAAATTAAATTCCAAATGAAATCTGTTTTTTTTTTTTCCCTTCCTCATTTATAGACTTTCCCATGCCAAAGAGTTTCCTTTAATACTGGCTTGAGTGGCACAGGCCAGAACACGCACATTCCAACAGCTTGCACGTACCCCTCACCACCGGTTCTCTGCTCTGTCATCCCTTTCTGCCCTTCATGTTCTCCCAAGCAATGTCATTTCAAAGACTCAAATTAATACCTCCCTTAACTCTCAAACATGCTGTCCTTCCAAGCAAGATTAACTACACACTAAGGAGTTTTATCAGAACGTTTCTCTAGCCCAACAGTAAAAAATTGCACAATAATTTTTTCAATAATTACCAAAAGAGATTATTGTCTTTTCAGTTTACTGAGTGGGAGAGCCCACAAGGGTGGGAGGCAGTATAAATAACAGTCAAAGCAAGTGCAGAGCCCAGGCTGGGGGATGGAGGAGTAGGGAAGGGCAAGAGTGAAGGCAGAAGGGAAAGAGGGAATGCACAGCAGAGTATTGTGGCCACGGGATCTGGAAGTGTGGAAGATGGGTTCCAAAAAGACAGAGGGAAGATACAAAGACAAATGAGACCAGCTTGCCCTCATGACCCAGTCCAGACCCACAGAACAGACCTTCAAGCTTGCAGCAGTCCTCCAGCCTTTACCAAAGAGGGGGTGACTGTTGTGGCTATAATAGGTTAGACTAACTTTGCTAAGACAAGAAAAAAACTTTCGAGGAAAGGAGTTACTTGATATTCTTAAGACATCTTCAGGAAAGCATCATCAATATAAAATGAGATTATCGATAACATTTAACCCGAGACTGTGAGCCACGCGGCAGAGCAGTTCTCCTGGGTTCCCTTACCCTACTGCTCTCCACCCAGGTGCCCTTTCCCAATAAAATCTCTTGCTTTGTCAGCACATGTGTCTCCTTGGACAATTCATTTCCGAGTGTTAGACAAGAGCCCAGTTTCAGGCCCTGGAAGGGGTTCACCTTCCTGCAACAAATGGCGACTCTGGTGGGATTCTTCTTCACTGAGACTGACATCTTGACCACTCGGGGTACTCAGGGGCCAGCTTGCCTGCCAATGGACCAGACCCAGCGGCCGCAAATGGGACCCTTTTGTCCCTGGTCTCCTCCTGACGTGGACAACTGGCCAGAGTGTCCTGACCGGGTAAGGAACAAGAGACTTTATTGACCTCTCTCCCCTTCCCTCTCTCTTTCCTCTCCTTAACCCTTCCTATCCTTCCCCGTTTTTCTAGTCCCCTGGGCCTGGGTGCAGGAATCTGGTCGAAGGGCCCTCAGCCTGAGCTGAGGATTGGAGACTGATCATCTCCTCTTGGCAGAGAACTCAAATTCTGGTTCTGGTCTGGTCTGATTTCTGGTAGGGCCGAGTTCCAGTCCTCCCTTCTCTGGAGGCCCAGGGAGAAGTCCCATAATGCCTGGGTATCTGTAGGTGGCAGAGACGTCTGTAAGGCCATCCCTTTCACACGCCTCTCCCGCCTCCTCCCCCTTCTTCTTTCAACCGGGCTTCCTTTCCTCCCTTTGAAATCTTTGATGTTAGTACTTGGATCTGAAGTTCTGTGTCTCTATAGGAGGTTTTCTGAGAGACTATTCTTGTGTTTAAGGGAGTGTCTGATGGGGACTGCCAGGTTTATATGTGTGTGTTTTAACTCTGTGTTCTGTGTTGTGATTTTCAATGGCCATTTTGCTTTGTCTGGCCACCATTTGGTTTAGACCTGCCTGATTTTCTTTCCCTGTGCCTTGAGACGAGGGGTCTCAGGGACACTTATCTAGACCATCTCTAACTCCTGAGACTGAGGGGAAAGGTGAAAAAGACTTTAAAATTTTTTATTTATTTCAACTGTTTTTTTATAAACTAGTAAATTTTATATTGTAATATCTAATTCATGACTAAACTTAGAAAATGAAGCTAGATCTTGTGCTGTGTCTGTCTAAATATGTCTTGGTATGTCTTTGTCTCTGGGTAATATTTTGAGGTTAACTAGTAAATGAGCTCTATTTATTTGGCTTAAAAAAAGGTAAGCACTTATAAATCAAATAATTCTAAATTAAATGATAAATTCCAGGTTCATGTGAACTGGGAAATATTCAGTGTTAAACACCTGATATTCATGTTTGTTTGTTGACCTATTTAATATAGACATGTCTTAGAGTAATTAACACCAAATAGAATATTTTCACTGTACCTAGGTTTAATATAAGTTAAATATTATATTGAACTTCCCTGGTGGCTCAGACAGTAAGCATCTATCTACAGTGTGAGAGACCTGGGTTTGATCCCTGCGTTGGGAAGATTCCTGGAGAAGGAAATGGCAACCCACTCCAGTGCTTCTTGCCTTGAAAATCCCATGGACGGAGGAGCTTGGTGCAGGCTACTATCCATGGGGTCGCAAAGAGTTGGGTACGACTGAGCGACTTCACTTTCACTTTCTAAAACCAGTCTAATACAAAAATAGAAGACTTTGGAACTGCTTGAGGCTGCTGAAGGCTTGGAGGAAAGGAGTCAGTTTTGCCTTTTCAACATCTCCTATACTATATTCTTAATCTGTGCACTTTCAAAAATGGAACTCAAGCTCCTGCCAACCCAGGGTGAAGTGAGGAGACTGTGACTGTCGTCTACCATTCTTCACTGTTCTCCATTCTTCACTGAGGATCTCTCGGTGAGAATATTTGGATGAGTGACAGGAAGCACCATGAACCCTGCACCTGCACAAGATATTTCTCACGTTCTTATTTGGACATTCTGTTATTTTTCTTTGAGCTGATATCCTTTCCATTTTATACAGGAAAGATCATTAAGAATTTTAAAAGCATAAACATTTCATGTTCAAAATTTTTGGTATTTCAGTCATAATATTGTCATAACAGGACTATAAATCTAAAATGAGATTAGTTTCTCCGCCCAGTACCTACCTATCAGCTGCAATTTAGAAGTGCTAATGTATTTCTGCCCTAGGGGCCCAATCTCACAGGATGGAGGATTATTCTTTATCTTGTGCAATGCCCCCAAGACTCTAGGTCACAAATCACAGAAAGGCAACGTGTTTGCATTTTTCTGCAGAGTCGAGAGAGAACCACAAAGTGCTTCTATCAAATGTATTAAATTCATCAATGTGAATCCTTCCTAAAATGTTAGTATTATAGTTACATGTAGTCAATGCTTTCTGAATTGTGAATAATTTTTATAAGTAATATATCATTTGCTCATCTCAACAGTTCTATAAAGTTTTTCCATTTTGTGGGTCAAAATAATGAGGTTTGAGGACATAAAAAGACTTTTTTAATCGACTAGTTAGGAGATGATGGCAAGGGACTTGGAAGCACTCCAGGCTCCAAGGTCGAGTCTTTGCACTATACCTTCCCATCTTCTAATGGAAGCATAACTCTAAGATGCTTACCTTGACAGTCACCAGGAGTAACGGAGGGGAAATCGCCCTGAGCAGCACAGGGTTGACCCCATGGCACAGGACTGATTTCCAGGGTCCTCTTCCCTTACCTCCTCCTCTGAATCATCATCATCATTGTCCTTCTCCCCCCTTTTCTAGACCAAGTCTGAATTGAACAGCTTAGCTGCCAGTTGAAGACAACTTCCTTAGGGCCCAGGACTATAATCACATTACTGAAGTGAAGGGTCCCCTTCACTCACTAACCCATCACCAGTAAGGTCAATTCCTCCTTCAGACAGGACCAGGTAGGGTTAACCTTTCTGATCTCTGCCTCAGACCTGGGACATAGTGTTTGCAGCTCCCACTGAGGAGACACAGGGATGTTTTATCAGCGACAGTCAAAAAAGTCTGTTCCATTCCTCTAGGTGTAGGGGCCTAGATATCGTTAATCATTTCCAATCATAAAACTTTCTGTGCTCTAAATAAAAATCTTTAAATATTTAAGAACAAGTCCAATCCATTAATGGGTGTGTTATGGACTGTCATGGTAACATCTCATCTCATTAACCGTATGATGGTCCAGGGAGGTAAGCTCTGTTTTTCACCTGCATCCTTGCTCCTCTAATATCCCAGGGATGCAACAGCCAATGGCATGTGCTGGCAAATAGTTAGGGAGCAGAGGAGTAAGGGGATCCTACATCAAGACAGGGTAATGGAACAGAATTGTTTTTTCATATTTTAGTTTGGATATATAGATTAACTATCAGCCAAAACCATTTGTTTCTAAACAGGAAACTTCATTTCTTTCATATTTAATAAATAGAAGCCTTAGATTTATATTTTCTGATTTCACCATTCCCTTTAAGTCTCATTCATGTGAAATTCAGGATAGACTAAATAAAATTATAGTATACCCACTCCTTACAACTCTCCCTCCCAATCTTCAGCTTGCCTAAAGATTTTAATGTTTAGGGAAGATGATAGTAATCTAATGAAGGGCTTTTCTGGGGAAAATCTGCCGGCATTATCATTGCATGACTGAGCTAGAAGCCCCTCTGCTTTATCCAGTACCAAAGAGGGCCAAGAGAAAGCACATTGTAAAATACACCACTTGAAAAGAATAGCTTAGGCTTGTGGTAGAAAAGCAGTCTACAGCTAAATAATAGAGTAACAGCACACAAATGAATTTCTATATAGAAGTGTTGAGATGTATCTGGAAAGTAAAGGAAAAGCCATTTGAGGAGTAAATCTTGCCTTCTTTCAGTTTCCCTCTGTATTTACACAACTCCTTATCTATGAAGAATAAGCAATATATCTGTGTTTCTTTATTGGCTGTTTTGCTTTTTTCCAGCTGACAATATGGCGCTTTTCATCTATCCCAGTGCAAGTGAAAAATCAAGACAGTGACAGATCTGGGTCTGAAATGACAACTAGACAGTGGTGTTCTGGGTGCAACCCCAAGGTTGCCCTGGTTCTACGGGGAAGCCTTAGTGGGCAACCAGTGTTTGCCAAGGTGACTCTAGGATGGTGATGTCATTACAGACCAGGTGTTCAATGAAAGTGAAAGTCACTCAGTCTGTCCGACTCTGCTAATCCATGGTCTATACAGTCCATGGAATTCTCCAGGCCAGAATACTGGAGTGGGCAGCCTTTCCCTCCTCCAGGGGATCTTCCCAACCCAGGGATTGAGGTAAATTCCAAACCTGAGCAGACTGTCATTCACATTGAGCATCCTTGCTGGGAAAACACCAAAATTTTAAAGCTTAGAGACAGGCTTTCTTGCTCCCTGTCTCCTTGGAAACTTCTTTTTTGCTGTTAGGGAAAGAAAAAGGCCCTTCTACCTCTTGTGGGCTGCCGTCTATGGGGTCGCACAGAGTCGGACACGACTGAAACAACTTAGCAGCAGCAGCAGCAGCACCTTCAGGTATCTGGATTAAAATGCACAGGTCTCAGGAGACAAGGAAAAGCAATGAAGATTTAGAAAGTCTACGTTAAGACCCAGATGATACTGAGTAGCCAGTTGGTGATCATTATCTTTCTCCTCGGAACTCTACAGGCAATCACAACAGTCTTACATCATGATTTTGCATGTATTTATGTCAGGCTGTGCTACTTCACCACCTGATTATTGTTCCTTTAAGAGGAGACATGGTGCCTTATTCATGTTGTATCCAGTAAAGCACTCAGCACACTGCCTAGTTTCCAGTAAGTGTTTAATCAACATCATCCATTATCCTAGCCTCAATTTAATAGGAAAAATTAGTCTGATGCATAATATTATGTGCTAACACTTCATTGGAGAGGCTTCCCAGGGAAGCAGGAATGAATGTAGGAGAAAGGAGTGAGGCAGAGGAGAGAACAAAGCATACACGACCTAGCTGGCCCTGCTGCTGCTGCTGCTGCGAAGTCGCTTCAGTCGTGTCCGACTCTGTGCGGCCCTGCCTGCTGTCAAATAGCACTAATCGATCTTGTAGAATTGCCTTCAGAGAGACCATATGCACAACCATATCATGGGGTAGTCCCTTCAGGGGAAAGATAAAAGTGAATTTTTTCAATCTCACCTCTCTCTCATTGGCCAAAGGTCAATGACCCCATAAGCCAATAACTCCCCCGAACTCCAAGTTGCACTGACTCTGCCTGCAGCACTCTGTCGTACTGACAGCCACAGGTAAACCTGAAGTTGACTGGAGTCCACACAGAGTTAGTCACCGTAATACTACCTGGGAAGGGACCAGTGGCCAAGGGCCCCAGTGACCGAGACCAGGAGAATCTCAAGTGGAATTAAAAAGGTATCTGATACTTTGGTTAAAGTTGTTGGAGTTAGTCTATGGAGTAGCTAATGAGCAAGATTCCATTAACTGTCCCTGAGGTTTACTGGGACAAAGTTATCTGACCATACTTGAGCTAAACAAACCTAATGGAGGGAGTGGTAGATTAAGCATTGGAAAGTAAAGAAGGGTTTCAAAAGTAGATATATGGAGGTAAAGCTTTAAAGAATAAGTAGACATTTACTAGGATAGAGAGAAAAGGAATAACATTCTAGACAGAAGCAACAGTAGGAGGAAAAGGCTCCTGTCTAGTAAACATGATTCTAGCTGAACAAGAAACACTAATCCCTCTAGGATCTTTATTTGCATACAGTGCTAGGGGCTTAGAGTTTGTTTTTTCATCCAACCCTAGAACTGGAATTTGATTTTGAGTTGGTGTAAGGAGAAAAATTCAGTCTAAAGAAGCATTAGAATGAAAGCCAGAAAAGGTGCTTTGGTCCCCAGGTCTTACCCAATAAGAGAAACCCTCCTTTGTTTTTTCTGCTCTCAGGGATGAAGGCTCTTTCTTAGTCTCATTTCCCAGGAGATCTCAGTTGTTTACATCATTCAGTGATGCAGGATGGGTGGTGAGCACAATGAAGGCCTGGAGAGTTTGAGAAAATTCTGATGGAGGTTAACAATTCTGATGGACTTCACCCTCTCCCCTCAACTAATTGAGAATCACCCTTGTGCTAAGGTCTTTATTCTTTAATAGTTCTTAGAAAAGGGGACTTCCCTGATAAATAATTCACCTGAGATGCAGAAGAACTTGGTTTAACTCCTGAGTCAGGCAGATCTCCAGCAGAAGGCATAGGCGACTCACTCCAGTATTCTTGGGCTTCCCTGGTGGCTCAGATGGTAAAGAATCTGCCTGCAATGGGGGAGACCTGGGTTCAATCCCTAGGTTGGGAAAATCCCCTGGAGGAGGACATGGCAACACACTTCAGTATTCTTGCCTGGAGAATGCCATGGAAGAGGAGCCTGGTGGGCCACAGTCCATGGGGTCTCTAACAGTCAGACAGGACTAAGCAACTAAATACAGCACAGCACCTTAAAAAAAAAATACAATTTTTTAAAAGACAATTTTTCTTTTCTTTTTTGAAATTAGTAAAATTCACTGCCTTTTTCTTGTTTTTGAGCATTGATTTGTATATCCACATATTTAAGAACAGTATTAAGTATTAAATTCTTCTTCTTCACCAGACAATTTCCCTAATTCTCTTTAGTAGCTTGGTAAAGAGATGGGGAAAGAAGTCGGGGAAATTTCACTTGAGGAAATTCAACAAAAAATTACAAATATATATTTTAAAGTGCTTACTTATAGTTCCTATTTTAAAATATCCCTACTTAGAAAAACTTACAATTGTATGATGAAAACTAAATATTATGCAATCCCAAATAAATTCTTTTTTGGAGAAGTAGGAACTAGAATCCTAAAATGGGTTTCATTTTACTTTTAACTGATTTCCGAACACCCATGTAGTGTTCTGGGGATATATACACTATAAGAGTAATAATTCATTTTTTATTAACTTATAAATGTCATAATATTTAAGCTGCACAGCTAAATTTCTGTGATGAATATCAACTACCTTTGGAAAAAATTGTTTGCCTATAATACCAAATGTCAAAATTTTTAGCTCAAGAAAGAAATGCAGCTTTTCTCTTAGACTTGAACCATTTTTTGATGCATAAACACATATTTAACATGCGTCACAACGATTTAATTTTAAATCTTGTAATATCTGCAAGTTTGTGTAATTTAAAAAAAAAACTAGAATATCTTTTTTTTTCCACTGATATACATAGGCACTATTACTTCCCTTTTTATTCAGAATAGCCTCACTCATAATTTGTGTTTTCGAGCATATTACAACAGTGTGATCCAGTGGACATTATTGTGCAAGCTACTAGATCATTTCAACTACTACAAAACGCAGCAGCAGCTTGCTTCCTTAAGGATCCCAGCCAGATGGATCACATTAACGTCCATGCACTACGGCTTGTACTGGCTACCAGGGTGTTTCTGGAGGCAGTTCAAAGGGTTGCCTTTGATCTATGAAGCTGTATACATTTTAAGCCAGACATTATTTATCCTACAATCACCCACAGTGGGCAAGATGAAACAGGGAACCATTGTTGGAGTTGTTAGTGTCATAATTCAAAATTACTACCTTTCTCAGTCAAGTCCACCAAGTTGTCATTACCTGGGAAATTCAGCTGCATTTTTAGTTCACTCTTGACTGGATGGTCTAATGTAGAAGATAAAGGTAAAACTCTTCCATAAATAATATTTCATGTATTCTTTGTTAAATAAATTAAAATACTTTGGTATATTTAATTTATACTTTAATATTTTCTACATCTTAATTAAGGTATACTTTTTAAATAAAAAACTTTAACATCTTTCTTAATTCAAGATAATTTTTTATGTCCAAAGACTTATTATTTTAGACTTCCAAAAATCTAAAAAATTAAGTAATCCATGGTATTTTTTTAAATGAAATTGGATGCAGATAGGTGAAAAGAAAGAATTAAAATCACCCATCATTCTCCACCCAGATGTTCTAGAAGGTTTATAGTGGCCTTGAATTCAGCAAAGGGCTATGTACCTACATTAACTAAATTAAGAATGCTCATTTAGCTATTTATTTATTCATTTATTCATCAAGTAAAAACAAACACAGTGCTACATGCTGAGTTTAAAAAACAAACTAGGTAAGACTTGGAATTTGATCTAAATTAAGAGGAATCATGTAAATAATTAATTATTTACACTGCTGCTTCTGCTGCTGCTAAGTCACGTCAGTCGTGTCCGACTCTGTGCGACCCCATAGACGGCAGCCCACCAGCCTCCTCTGTCCCCAGGATTCTCCAGGCAAGAACACTGGAGTTGGTTGCCATTTCCTTCTCCAATGCATGAAAGTGAAAAGTGAAAGTGAAGTCACTCAGTTGTGTCCGACTCTTTGCGACCCCATGGACTGCAGCCTACCAGGCTCCTCCGTCCATGGGATTTTCCAGGCAAGAGTACTGGAGTGGGGTGCCACTTCCTTCTCCAATTATTTATACTATATAAATATATATGATTATATATATTTATAAAATGTATATACTATAGTGATATACTTGTGAAATTTGAAAAGTATTTAAAGAACAGTAGTGGCCCAGAGGACAATAATAAACTTAGTCCAGGATGGGAGGTGTCAAATAAAATTTAAGGAAACAAAGGAATTGAATCTAGATCTTAAAGAATGAATTTAACTATGTCAGGAAGACATGGGTGGAGGAAGAGGAAAAGTACTAACTTCAGGACTAGAATACCTGGGTTTGAATCCTGGTTCTACCTTGATACACAGTGTCTGAGTGATGTTCTTTGAGTTAGTCAATTATTCTGTGCTTCAGCTCTCTTCTACAAAATGCATATAATAGTATTTACTTTATATGCAAATAGTATTTGCTTTACCATTGAATGAGTTAATCTACACAAAATACTTAGAACTGCATTAGCTTTATTGTAGAGATATGTGAAATATCAGAGTGTATTTTAGGAACTACAAATATTCTCTGCCCTTGAGTGCAGAGAAATGAGACTGTTAGAGTGAGTGGGGATCAAATAATGAACAAGGAGTTTGAATTCTACTCTGTAGGGAAAGGAGAGCCAATGAAATCCTTAAGGCAGAGGAGTGATGTAGTACAATGTGCCTATCAGCAAAAGAATTTTAGTGGCAATGGAGAAAATGAATCACTAGAAGAAAAGAGATTTCAGATGGAGATAATAGTTCACAAGCAAATTGTTGCAATGATTATATATTAATAGAACTCAGGCAGAATTTGACTATGGTTTCTATATTTTTAATAAAAAGCTTAAAAAGTTTGAAATTGATATTACCAAAAGAAAAGGGCGGGGGGAGAGGAGAAACATCATAAGAAACAGATATATTGGTGCTGTTTATAGTCTTACTTTCCTATTAAAATATCCCCTTATCTTTAAAGTCCTATTTGCATCTCAGCTCCTTGAGGTCTCCTCTAATGATTCCAGGCTTAGGGCCCAGGCTGTACCTCATTTAAATCTCCAGATAATGGAACAAAGCTGTAGATCCACATATACTAAGAAACTGATAACAAACAGCTTTTCATTAATTCATATCAAGAAGGTTGTTTAGGGCAAGTTGTGCTGAAGGGAGACTGAAATACTTTCTGGAAGGGAAAATGAGACAGCACAGACAGAGAAAGAAAGTGGAATTTAAATAAAATAAAAAATGTTAAATACATTTAATAAACTTTTTAAAATAAAACAAAATTCTAGCTTCACTAGAATCAGAATAAATGGGCTCATAGGAATAAATATGAGCATAATTTAAACGAGAGATGAAACTGCCAGTGTAATATTTTTCTTTTCCTAGTTCAAGGACAGGCAAAACACCTCTTGTGTTTTGATTTTTTTTAGTTTTTGATTCTGTATGTATTTGCATATTCATCAATCTACCTCATCTAAATTAATTTTTGTAATTTTTTAATAAAATTAAAAACATTTCACTGCATACTTCTTCAGGACTTTTAAAACTCAGATATATTCATAGGAAAAGCAATCCATATTTTTCTAATTTATCTCTACTGCAACTATTGGCAGAGGTTTGAGCCATTTCATATGTAAAATACATGTAAACTCTTTTCTTAAAACACGGAATCTCCTCAGACCTAACAAATATGAACATTGACTTAAGTATTCCAGTCTTTTCAAACGTAAATAACATTTCTAGTCTATGCTAAAGATTAACTGCATACTTTCTCTAAAAGAAATTCTACACCAGGGAAATGTAGAAAGGAAAATCTCTGGTTAGTACTAAGGGGTGGGAATACTGGATGGTGATGTATCTCTGAACTAGAAGTTATAATATACCAGCTGCCTGATCTGCTATATGGTTTTTCATGCTAAGGCTGGGTAGTGGAAAATGTTAAGGAGAAATTTTCCATTCATCTCACATACTTCACTGCTTAGAAATATGAACCACCTGTAACAGGAGCCCCAGGGGATTAACAAAAGTCGTGCAGATTACCCATTAATGGCTCAGACCCCCTTCTGTTTGAAATTCAGCCTTTTTTCCCCTCTGAACATTTCATGATCTCCTCCACTAATTATTTGGAATTTGTTTGTAATAAATGCCTTATGTTCCCCTACCCGGGCATGCTTGTTCACTAACATTTCACATTTTCTGTTGAGATGTGAGCACCACAATAGAATTCCAAATGAAGAAAAGATAAACTTTTGGTTGAGTTCTGTTTGTTTTAGAAAAGGAGAGGAAATAAAAGTGTTTATTTGGGCTGGGCTGACTGGTCCGGTCATTGCATTTTCTCCAGTGATTCTTTCATTTTCCACTTCACTAAAGGCAGGAAACACATTTTTTAATTCTTGGGGAAACTGTAAATTGTCATTGGACTGAGGGTACAAAGCTTTAAATAATTTGTTTAAAGATGCCATTCTATTGTTTATTTAGTCAACACGCATAGATATTTGGATCCAGGACTTCAATAAATTATTGAACCTTTGGGCCACAGCAATATATCAGCACTTTCAGAGAGACCTACCATCACTGGGGTGTTTCTAAGAAATACCTAGACTCTATATCTGTATGTTTAAGTGTATCAAATGTATGTCATGTTCAGGAAATAATTTTTATAAGCTGCATTTAACTTCCTGCTAATAAATAGGTAAAAGATCATTTTGGTCACTGCTCTATCAGCTTCTAGACCAGTGCTTCTCAACTGGGGCGATTTAGCAATACTGGCAATGACCAACACAGCTTTGCTTTTCACAGATGGTGTGGGTAGAGGCCAGGGAACCTGCTAAACATCCTACAGGGCACAGGAAAGCCCCTTACAACAAAAATTACCTGGGCCCAAATATCAATAATGCTGAGATTAAGGATAGCTGATCCAGATAGTGTCACTTACTTTCTGAACTTTCATCATTTGTGAGAAGAGACTAAGCAAATTCTTTCTAACCTCTGCATGCTACATAAATGCATGTGGTTTTCTTACGTTAGGAGTTATGGACCATTAACTATATTGACAATCCCTCAACATCTTTTAAGAAGCATAACTTCTGAGACCTCAGATACTCAGAGAGCCATCTTATGGATGGATTCTGCAATGATGTTTTCAGAATGGGCTGTAGAAGAAAAGCTTACCCCTTAACTGAATGCAGGAGAATTTTTTTAAGTGACATTGAGGAAACATGTTTAGTGGATATTGTACTTGGTAACCATTAAATTCTGGTTCATATATCTAAGAGGTGAGGTATTAGAGGGATTACTGCATGTTTATTGAAGTGGCCAATAATTAAAATAGTAATAGTATTGGGGAAGTAGCAGTGAATCAGGAACTAAAAATCACTAAGAAATGCAATGACCAATCCAGGCATTAATGGATGACAGAAATATCAAGAGACAATAGTATGATAATCATTATTATACTTTGTACATTATAAAGATGTTTTTATAATCACTTACAGATCAGATCAGATCAGATCAGTCGCTCAGTCGTGTCCGACTCTTTGCTACCCCATGAATCGCAGCAGCACGCCAGGCCTCCCTGTCCATCACCAACTCCCGGAGTTCACTCAGACTCACGTCCATTGAGTCAGTGATGCCATCCAGACATCTCATCCTCTGTCGTCCCCTTCTCCTCCTGCCCCCAATCCCTCCCAGCATCAGAGTCTTTTCCAATGAGTCAACTCTTCGCATGAGGTGGCCAAAGTACTGGAGTTTCAGCTTTAGCATCATTACTCCCAAAGAAATCCCAGGGCTGATCTCCTTCAGAATGGACTGGTTGGATCTCCTTGCAGGCCAAGGGACTCTCAAGAGTCTTCTCCAACACCACACTTCAAAAGCATCAATTCTTCGGCGCTCAGCCTTCTTCACAGTCCAACTCTCACATCCATACGTGACCACAGGAAAAACCATAGCCTTGACTAGACGAACCTTTGTTGGCAAAGTAATGTCTCTGCTTTTTAATATGCTATCTAGGTTGGTCATAACTTTTCTTCCAAGGAATAAGCGTCTTTTAATTTCATGGCTGCAGTCACCATCTGCAATGATTTTGGAGCCCAGAAAAACAAAGTCTGACACTGTTTCCACTGTTTCCCCATCTATTTCCCATGAAGTGATGGGACCTGATGCCATGATCTTCGTTTTCTGAATGTTGAGCTTTAAGACAACTTTTTCACTCTCCACTTTCACTTTCATCAAGAGGCTTTTTAGTTCCTCTTCACTTTCTGCCATAAGGGTGGTGTTATCTGCATATCTGAGGTGATTGATATTTCTTCTGGCAATCTTGATTCCAGCTTGTGTTTCTTCCAGTCCAGCGTTTCTCATGATGTACTCTGCATATAAGTTAAATAAACAGGGTGACAATATACAGCCTTGACATACTCCTTTTCATATTTGGAACCAGTCTGTTGTTCCATGTCCAGTTCTCACTGTTGCTTCCTGACCTGCATACAGATTTCTCAAGAGGCAGATCAGTGGTCTGGTATTCCCATCTCTTTCAGAATTTTCCACAGTTTATTGTGATCCACACAGTCAAAGGCTTTGGCATAGTCAATAAAGCAGAAATAGATGTTTTTCTGGAACTCTCTTGCTTTTCCCACGATCCAGCAGATGTTGGCAATTTGATCTCTGGTTCCTTGCCCTTTCTAAAACCAGCTTGAACATCAGGAAGTTCACAGTTCACATATTGCTGAAGCCTGGCTTGGAGAATTTTGAGCATTACTTTACTAGTGTGTGAGATGAGTGCAATTGTGCGGTAGTTTGAGCATTCTTTGGCATTGCCTTTCTTTAGGATTGGAATGAAAACTGACCTTTTCCAGTCCTGTGGCCACTGCTGAGTTTTCCAAATTTGCTGGCATATTGAGTGCAGCACTTTCAAAGCATCATCTTTCAGGATTTGGAATAGCTCAACTGGAATTCTATCACCTCCACTAGCTTTGTTCGCAGTGATGCTTTCAAAGGCCCACTTGACTTCACATTCCAGGATGTCTGGCTCTAGGTCAGTGATCACACCATCGTGATTATCTGGGTCGTGAAGATCTTTTTTGTACAGTTCTTCTGTGTATTCTTGCCATTTCTTCTTAATATCTTCTGCTTCTGTTAGGTCCATACCATTTCTGTCCTTTATTGAGCCCATCTTTGCATGAAATGTTCCTTTGGTATCTCTGATTTTCTTGAAGAGATCTCTAGTGTTTTCAATTCTGTTGTTTTCCTCTATTTCTTTGCATTGATTGCTGAAGAAGGCTTTCTTATCTCTTCTTACTATTCTTTGGAACTCTGCATTCAGATGTTTGTATGTTTCCTTTCCTCCTTTGCTTTTCACTTCTCTTCTTTTCACAGCTATTTGTAAGGCCTCCTCAGACAGCCATTTTGCTTTTTTTGCATTTCTTTTCCATGGGGATGGTCTTGATCCCTGTCTCCTGTACAATGTCACGAACCTCATTCCATAGTTCATCAGGCACTCTATCTATCAGATCTAGGCCCTTAAATCTATTTCTCACTTCCACTGTATTATCATAAGGGATTTGATTTAGGTCATACCTGAATGGTCTAGTGGTTTTCCCTACTTTCTTCAATTTCAGTCTGAATTTGCCAATAAGGAATTCATGGTCTGAGCCACAGTCACCTCATGGTCTTTTTTTGCTGACTGTGTAGAGCTTCTCCATCTTGGGCTGCAAAGAATATAATCAATCTGATTTCGATGCTGACCATCTGATGATGTCCACGTATAGAGTCTTCTCGGGGACATGTAAGTTTTTTTAATTTTTTTTTTTTTTTTTTGTACCCAATTATGTTTTAAAATAAAGTGAAGTCACTCAGAGGTGTCCAACTCTTAGCAACCCCATGGACTGTAGCCTGCCAGGCTCCTCTGTCCGTGAGGTTTTCCAGGCAAGAATACTGGAGTTGGTTGCCATTACATTACATTAATTATGTATTAATATTATGACAATAAAGCAAAGACTTTTACTTTATTAATAATGCACCCCTATCTAACCCAAGGGAAGTAAGCTTCCTTTTTCAATTCTATTCATTAGAGAAATAAAATATGACCTTGTCTGACTCCCAGGCAAACAACTTAATTTCACACTGATATTGCTCAAATTTTATTTTTGTAGAGTCACTTAAACTTCCCCACAGAAATTCTTTAACTATAGATCTCCTTGGAACATATGCTGATTTTGCCCGTGGAATACACCCTCCTTTCCACTGATGTCACCCATTCCTTTACTGGGGGCAATACCCTCTACCACTCTTTGTGGCTCTGAGAAGCTGCCAATCACAGTAAGCAGTATGCTCACCTAAAGGGTGAATATTGTGACCCAGTTGGGGCCACTGTTATTCCCAAAGGTTAGGTACCCGACACAAAAAACTTAAGCAGAAATTTTCTCCGAGAATTTTTTTTTTTGGGTGGGGAGTAGTATCCACATACAAAATAGTGGTCTTTCAGGAAAAAGAGAAACAAATACCTCCCTCAGCACCATCACCCTGTGATGGAAGCCTTTCTGAGGAAGGACAAAATAAGATCAAAGCCAAAGAGCACATCTCTTCTTGTGAGATGAGATGAGATGAGAGTGAGATGTGAGGTGAGATGAGAGTGAGCTTTGGTAGCTTTTATCATTTAAGAAAAGTCCCATGTCACGTAATTTGTCAAATCTATAATCATAGACTTGGTCATAATATTCCCCTTTTAACCTATTAATGTCTGTAAGAATTAAAATGTTGTTCATTCTCTCATCCTAATATCAGTACTTTGGTATTCTCTCTCTTTTTTCCTGATTAGTTTGGCTTAAGATTCATCAGATTTATTGATCATCTCAAAGAACCACATTTTGGTCTCATTGATTTTTTTTTTATTGGTTTACTGTGTTTTAAATTTTATTTACTGACATTTGCTATTATCTTTATTATTTCCTCCTTTCTGCATAATTTAGGTTAAATTTTCTCTTGTTTTCCGGTTGTTATTGGCTTTCTAGATATTTGTTATTTATTTCTAATTTAATTAAATGGTGGGCAGAGGTTACAGTTTATATGACATAAACCTTTAACGTCTATTAAGACGTTATGGCTCATAATACAGTTAACTTTGGTAAATGCTCCACTTAAACTTGAAAAAAATGTGTGTCCTGCTGTTGCGTAGATTATTCTATAATTGCCGTTAAATTAGTAGTATTTTTCAGGTCTTTTCTAACTTTGTTTATTTTCTGTCTCTTTGCTCATTGAGAAACAAGGATTTGAGAAACAAGCAGTGGAATTTCTCATTATAATTGTAGATTTATCTGGCTCTCCTTTCAGTTTTTTTTTTTTTTTAACTTCACGTATTTTGAAGATCTCCTATTATGTGCCAAGATATTTAGAATTGTTATGTCCTCTTGATAAAAGACCACTTTAGTACTGTAAAATGACTGTATTTCTAGAAATAAACCTTGCTCAGAAATCTACATTGATTGATATCGACAGAATCATTCGACCTGTTGCTGTGTCCCTAAAACAAGACAAGTTTATTCTTCTGTCAGCATTTTTCACTCATTGGTCCTCTGGCTGAAAGATTCTTCCCCAGGAGATTAACATAATTGGTTTCCTCTTGTTGCTGATGTTTAAGCTCAAATGATATTCCCAGAGAGCCTTCCCCTGACCTTAAAATGGAAGGCTTCTTTCCAGTCATCCATTTTCCCCCCTCTTTTAGACTATTTTATTTATTTTTTTATGTGCAGCACTTATCACTAGCTGACATATTATTTATTTTTAACATTTCTATTCTCTCCTTCTCTAGAGTGTCAGAGGGTATGTCATAGTCACAGCTATGTTTTCACCACTAAAAATAGTGCCTGGTAAATAGTAGGCACTTGATAATTACTTGTTGAATAAATATATGAAGGAACAAAGGAAGAAAGAAAGGAAGAAATCAATTTTGAAAATCTACTATGTTTCAGACACTATTAGAGGTCCTGGAGAATGCAACACGAATAATACAAGCTGTGTATTTTTCATCTCACACAAGGTGACAAATCCTTTGAAAATGGAAATGAAATGTAAGTGCTATATTGGAGGTATTAGAGAGGAAACAAATATGTATAACATTGTATATGTGGTAGGATGGAGATCAGAGAAATCTTCATAGAGAAGGTGAAAATTGAGTTAGATCTTGGGGTATTTATGTAGTTTTGCTTAGAGGGAAGGGCATTCCAGGAAATACAGTAGGCAAATGTTGGGAGACAAACATATTTAGACTAGAATTTACACAATGAAATATATATTTAGGAAAAAAAATGTTCAAATTTTCCCCTTAAACTTTTCTAATGAAAATAAAATTATTTTATCAGCATACATTCTTAGATATAAATAAGGAAGTAAGTAACATGTAGAAGTTTAACAAATAATTTTCTATAAAATTTTGTCTAAGATTTAGGCATATTTACATATATTTAAGCCATTTGGTATACAATAGTCATAGCTTTCTTAATTTTTGGAGTTATAGAACATGATTTTATTAAGTGTGACAATTTTTAAAATTATTTTAAAGAGAAAAAACACTTGAGAGCTATTGTCATTGATATTAATGTCTGTTAAATTATTATACAATCTTAGCTTTATAGATCAATTTGTGTAGTTTATTGAAGAAAGATTTTAAATATTGGTTTATTAAAAAAAAAGCAACATCCCCCTCCTGCATTTTTACTGCTACCCTTCACTGCACTTGCATTTATTTTTTCTAATTTATGTGCCAGAAATAATACATCCTGAAATTGAAAAGTACTGTCAGGATGTGTGAAAGTACATTCTTTCTCAATGTGGTTTTATTTTCATTTGTTTTCCTGAGTCATTGGTATAAAATGTGCTCTTCCTTTTTTTTTTTTTTTTAAATTATGCCCCACTCATTTTTTTCTTTTCCCTTCTTTCTAATCTAAGGTGCTATATATATGGCTAATAAAGTGCTTGATTTTTTTTTTTTTAGGAGAAAGACTTTTATTTTAGTTTCTTATGAAATCAGAAAATGGTTTTCATTAATTTAACTAGTAATTTCCCAAGACTCTACTGTTGCTGCTGCTTAGTCACTTCAGTTGTGTTGGACTCTGTGCAGCCCTATGGATTGTGGCCCACCAGGCTCCTCTGTCCATGGGGATTCTCCAGGCCAGAATACTGGAGTGGGTAGCCTATCCCTTCTCCAGGGGATCTTCCCAACCCAGGAATTGAAGCAGGGTCTCCTGCATTGCAGGTGGATTCTTTACCAGCTGAGCTACCAGGGAAGCCCACTGATAGAAGAGTCTACTATCAGCTAGATTGGGGGAAACACAATAGTGAAAAATACAATAGAATTCTCTGCCATTACGGAGTTTATACTTAAGAGGGAATAACTGTTTTTATAAACATATATCAATAAATACAAAAATTATAACTAAGTACATGAGAATTGAATAAAATAGTACAGATCAAAATAACAAAGATCAACTGGGAGGAGAAAAATAGGGAAATGAGAGAAGTCTCCTGTAAAGGAGATATTTAGGCTGAGTCCATGATATAAGATAGAACCAGCTGCAAAAGAATATGCTAGAAAAACTTTCTAGGATGAAGAAGTAAACTTGTTAATATGTAAGGAATGTCAAAAATATTCAGTCTGGACACAATATGAGAAATGGAAAACAGTATAGCAATGGGTTGAGAGATAATCAGAAGCCTAATTTTTTTTTAGGGACATACAGACCCATAAAAATATGTTTAAATTTTTTTTATAATTCAATTAAAGGCCTTTGGAATGTGTTTAAGGGGCGGGATGACATAATCTGATTTAGGATTAAAAGAGTATTTTGGTAGTTCTGTACAGAATTGGTTATAAGTGGACAATAATGCAACAGAGAAACTATGTGGAAATTATTGAAGGATCCAGGGAAGAGTTGATGGTACTCTGGGATCAGAATAGTATGTGGAGATGAAAGGAGAGATTGAATTTGGGATTTTGTAGGAGGGACTGGCAGAACTTGCTGCTGATGGATGACACATGAGGACTAAGACAAAGAACACAGCAAAGTACAGACTTGGCATTGTATCAGCAAATCAGTGGCGCCTTAGGTCAGAAGCCTAGTCTTGACACTTGCTATCTGTGAAATCACTGGTAAGTATTTCACTGTTCTGAGATTGTTTTCTCAACTTTAAAACAGGATAATAATGTCTAGAATTAATAGTATTCAAAAAAGGTAAATTTTACACCATGCCTATAGAGTGCCTCAAATTCAATAGATATTTAATACATACAATATCTTCGTCTACGTGTGCTCAGTAGCTTAGTCGTGTCCTACTCTTTGAGATCCTATGGACTGCAGTCCGCCAGGTTCCTCTGTCCATGGGATTCTCCAGACAAGAATACTGGAGTGGGTTGCCATTTCCTTCTCCAGGGATCTTTCTGACTCAGAGATCAGACAATGTTTCCTGCCCTGGCAGGTAGATTCTTTACACCGAGCCTCCTGGGAAGCCCTACATAATACCTTCAAGGACAAATGAATATTTTAAAGAAAACTACAACTTACTATGTAGTACAGTGTGACTTCTGCAAGGAGTTTAATAAAACCTCTCCTGATAATTGATGAAAGAGTGAAAATTTCCTGAACTTGGTGATGATACTTATATGTAGTCATATCTGATTGACTGTATCAAACAAACTTTATTGACTGGCCTGCTGCCATCTAGAATGTTATAGATGACACAAGAGAGAGTTTATAGGAGAGATGTTGGAATCAGGACTCAAAAATATCATCCACAAACTTACATGGGCCAGAAAAAAAACAAGAAGAAATTTAAAAGGTAGAAATATGAAGTTCTACATTTCTGCTTAAAAAAAAAATTAACCTCACACATACAGGATTAGCAGCAATTCATGTGAAAGGATTTGGCAGTTAGAGTTGACTGCAAGGTCAGAATGAACTTGCAGCATGATTTAGCTGCTAAAATAGTAAAGACAACTTTAAGCTTCATTAATAATAGCCCAGTGTCAAGGACAAGAGAAGAGACAGTTCTATGGTGTTCTGTTTTGATCAAAGCCATTTGGATCATGTCCATTTTTTGAGGCCATGATTTATTCTTTTATTATTGAGTAGCTACAGTGTATCATGTAAGACTGAGATTGTAGGAATACAAAATTATATCAAGTAGAGATCCTCCTTTCAAGGTTGTCACAGTGGTGTAAGGGAGAACTTACATATGTGTAAATAACTAACATATAAAGGAGAAAGAGATAAATGACTTAAGGAAGATAGCAAAAAAAACAATGCAGATGTTTGGGATAGATATCTGTCACTGTCAATTGCAGAAATCAAAGAAGTTGGATTACATTTTGCAGACAATGGGGCAGCCATTGGAAATGTTTGTACTGTAGAATGATATAATCAAAGTTGTGTTTCAACAAAGAAAAAAGAAGAAAGAGAAACAATTTACCCAGCAATTTACACATTAGTCCATATGATCCTCACAGTGCTGTGGTTGGAAAATTTAGCCAGTTGAGGTAGAACCAGGAAAAACTGATAGTAATTTCAAGGAGATAGATTTTAATTTAATATAATGAATTTCTATCCATCATGATGTCTAAGACAAAAGAACTGGTGATAAGCAAGTCACTAACCCTTTCCCTGGAAGAGTTCAAGTAAAGAATGGATGGCCATATCTCAAACCCAGCATGAGTTGATGCAGACCTTGGGATTTCCTTCTAGTCCTAGAGATCGTGGAAGTCTGTGTTTTCATGGCATGTCAACACACTGACTACTTAATATGGTGAACAAAATTATTTCTGTATTATGTTAGCTTCCTACATGTTCTTTCTGTTGTCCAAGCTACCATTACAAATTTTTAAACCTTAACATTATTTTTTATTACAGGATCATATAAGGAGTTTTTCTAACTACTTTTATGACATTGTTTTAATTCATTATTCACTACATGCTTTGATCAACTAGCATTGATTTTAATTTTAGTCCTAATAGGAGCTCTTGCTGCTAAGTCGCTTCAGTAGTGTCCGACTCTGTGCGACCCCATAGACGGCAGCCCACCAGGCTCCCCCATCCCTGGTACTCTCCAGGCAAGAACACTGGAGTGGGTTGCCATTTCCTTCTCCAATGCATGAAAGTGAAAAGTGAAAGTGAAGTCGCTCAGTCGTGTCCGACTCTCAGTGACCCCATGGACCTCAGCCTACCAGGCTCCTCCATCCATGGGATTTTCCAGGCTAGAGTACTGGAGTGGGGTGCCATTGCCTTCTCCGAATAGGAGCTCTTACCAAACATCAAATGAGCTCCAGAATATTCATTCTAAAATATAGAACTATAAGGTAAAACTTATTAACCATAAGTATATGTGTTTGGTATTATCAGATAATAAAACCAATGTGATTAATCTGTTTTGTATGTTCCTTCTATGTTAAATAAATACATAGCAATAGAAGAATAGGAATGGCAATTTGGCTTTCTAGTTGATGTCCTTAATTTCAAGGACAATGATGAAA
The DNA here is from genome assembly GCF_027580195.1 of Bos mutus. Classification (NCBI taxonomy): domain Eukaryota; kingdom Metazoa; phylum Chordata; class Mammalia; order Artiodactyla; family Bovidae; genus Bos; species Bos mutus. The sequence continues at coordinate 29,232,521 of NC_091625.1, read as the reverse complement.
TATACTGGGAGATTGTATCATCCATTATTATCCTGATTTCTTAACATTTTTACAAAATAATGTTTTTTCAAGTTTGTGTTGATTGTAGTGTTCACTCTTAATATTGTCCATAAAATACCAAAACTTAAGCATGCATCTACCACTTTCCCACTGGAGAAAGTAAAATAATCAATCACCATGTTGTCACAGGCAAGGAAACATCCAGGAAACAACAGGAAAGGGGACCGCAGCACAGACCTGTAGTGATAAATTACACCACAGCCAGTGCGTGCAACTAAATCAACACTGGTCTGATTAATGGCTTCTCCGCATAACACTGCAGGATGACAAAACTTTGCAGGTTTTCATTAGGGAGTGTTTTTGGTCAATCCAGAGGTACAGGGAGAGGAAAAACGTGTTTGAGAAGTTTCTTTCTTTAAAATATTTGTTAACAGAAAACTTTGAGAAAATTAGGCTTCTATTTGTGCTTTATTTATAAAGCATGTTTTTAAAATGCCAGTGTAAGTAAAATTTGTGTTGTCTTCCAGAATTATACAGTACCAGAAAACATAATTCAGCTAGAAAAAGCAAAAGTGTAACTGACACTTGTGATATTTAAAGACATCTTTTACTGACAAATAAAAATTGGGATCAGATTATGTTATATAACAAAAAATGTTAACTTGAAGTTAACATGCTTATAGAAATAACTCCCAGTTTGATATTTTTAGTTTAAAAATCTTCATGTTTTTCAAAATTTGAGTTTTAACATAGTGTCCTAATTAGCCCTCCTTTTCAGCAACATGACTGCCAATCCCTAATGGTAAAACTATGTTTCCTTGTTTTCGATGACCTTGATTGTTCTGAGAAGTGTTGAACCATTTTTAGAAGGTCTCTCAATTGAGATTTGTCTGATATTTTCTCCATAGTTAGACTGGGATTAGAAGGAAGAACACAGAAGCAAAATACAATTTTCACCACGTCATATCAAGGGTTTATGCTCTCCACATGACTTACCACCTTTCATGTTAACCCTGATTCTATAGCTAACATAGAGTTTGTGAAGTTTCTTTACTATAAAGTAGGTTTTTCTCTTTATTCAAACTCTTTTGAAAAAAAAGTACAACCCACACTTAAAAGAGTGAGGAGTCATGCTTTCTTTACTAAAATCTAAAAAAAAAAAAAAAATCATCTTAAAATTTAATCACAGATTTCCTAGGAAAGCTGCAGTAACATAATGGTAGCACCTCAGCACACAATCACCTTTGACACAGAGTTAACAACACGTCAGTGAATGCTGTCATATTTGGGTACTGTCCCAGCTCCCACCCACATGGCTGCTAAGAACAGCTGTGACCCCAGGATCTGGGTCCAGATAGACATGAATGTGCTGAATGAGTCTATTAAGCAGAATAGATGCCAGAACCGTATAACTCATTAGTTACTCTTCCTTGTCTTTAGTTATTTCCTTTTGCTTAGTTTGCTAAAATTTCCCTTACTTTTCAACTAATTTCTGGTCACCCTGTCTCTTTCCACTATTCCTTTCTTACTGTGCCTTGTTTCATCATCCTATTCCCGAGTCTCCTTTTCGTTGTTGTTGCTGTTTAGTCACTGAGTCGTGTCAGACTCTTTGAGACCCCCGTGAACCATAGCCAGGCTCCTCTGTCCATGGGATTTCCCAGGCAAGAATACCAGATTGGGTTGCATTTCCTTACCCGGGGTGGTCTTCCTGACCCAGGGTTCAAACCCGAGTGTCTTGTGTCTCCTGCTTGGCAAGCGGATTCTTTGCCACTGAGTCACCTGGGAAGCCCCAGTCTCCTTTTACAGGTCACTTAGATGGGGAGACATTGGAAGCAGTGTCAGACTTTATTTTGGGGGGCTCCAAAATCACTGCAGATGGTGACTGCAGCCATGAAATTAAAAGATGCTTACTCCTTGGAAGGAAAGTTATGACAAACCTAGATAGCATATTGAAAAGCAGAGACATTACTTTGCCAAAAAAGGTCCGTCTAGTCAAGGCTATGGTTTTTCCAGTGGTCATGTATGGATGTGAGAGTTGGGCGCTGAAGAATTGATGCTTTTGAACTGTGGTGTTGGAGAAGACTCTTGAGAGTCCCTTGGACTGCAAGGAGATCCAACCTGTCCATTCTGAAGGAGATCAGCCCTGGGTGTTCTTTGGAAGGAATGATGCTAAAGCTGAAACTCCAGTACTTTGGCCACCTCATGCAAAGAGTTGACTCATTGGAGAAGACTCTGATGCTGGGAGGGTTTGGGTGCAGGAGGAGAATGGGATGACAGAGGATGAGATGGCTGGATGGCATCACTGACTCGATGGACATGAGTCTGAGTGAACTCCAGGAGTTGGTGATGGACAGGGAGGCCTGGTGTGCCTGGGGTTGCAAAGAGTCGGACACGACTGAGCGACTGAAGTGAACTGTAATGATTTAGCAAATAATCTAATTAGATAAACCTTAAGCAATATCATGATAATTGTTTCCTACTTCCACAGCTTGCTGGACACCCCTATGCCTCATGTGCTGAAAGCAAAGATTAAAACAGCAATTATTTCCATGGTGACACCATTACCAATTAATTTTAGACAATGAACACTTTATACAATAAAGCCTTGATAGCATCAGCTTTTTGTGTTTTCTTTCAAAAATATGTGCTAAATTATACTAACCCCTTGCTCTAAACCAGATGCTGAAGACCAAAAGAAATGATCCTTGACATGGAGGAACTTGCAAAACCAGTAGCCAAGCAGTTAACTATCCACATGGTATAATTGCAAGTTACCACTGACAAATAGTTTCTCAGGCTTTATTCTGAAGTTCCAGGCATGACCAAAACTCTTTTTTGTAAATGTTATGCAAAAAAGTAACCTAATACTAACAATGAGAGAATCACAAATTAAATAATAACGTATCTTTAAAAAAAATTTGATTGACAATGATTTAAAGATTGGAAACAGTGTTGTTAGGGTGTGGTTCTGCAATGAATTGATGGCTTACATTATTTGTTTTTAATTAATTTGTTCAGCTCTTTTATCTGTTTGTGGAAGATCTGTATTTGATTTATAGTTCTTTTATCTATTATAGATTTCAGATGTTTTCTGATGTTTACTTGTCTTTTTTAACATACCTATAATATTTTTCTATTAAAAGAATTTCAATTTTATATGGCCAAATTTATTAATACTTTCCTACACAATTCTACCTCTCATACTATTTTAACCTTATTACCAAAATATTAAGTAGAAACTACTATAGCTCATGTATAAAATATATACAAACTGTGTAAACCATCTAATCATAATTTTATAAAAATAAACAGATGGCAATTATATTTCCCAAATTTTCCAAACTTTCTTTAGTAAATGTGTATTATTCTTATAATCAGTATAAGCTACAACTGTAACATCTTTTTAACATATTGATGTACCTCAAAGAGAAAATGCAGGAGCCCCCTAGCACTTACTGTCATTTCAGCTAGGAAAGACCAATATCCTTAGAAACAGAACTTAGGGTAGATGAATTGTAAGCAAACGACAGAAGAAAGTCCAATTTTCCTTTTGGGGCAGACGTCTCTCCTCTGCCAAGACTGGTAAGGCTGATATACAGTGGGGACATGAGAGAAAGGACATTAAACAGCTGGGAGGTAAAAAGAACCAAAAAGGAAAAATGAAATGTGTAGTAAATGCCACATCACTTCCTTTATTCATATTTGAATGAAGGCCCTCTTTTTAGTTAGTAACTGAAATCTGTAAATAATTTGGGAAAGGCAATAGGGATTTAAAGGTTATTATCTTTTTTCTTAACAGACACTAAATGCCTCTGAGTCTCTAAAATGCAGCCTTTTAGACCACAGGGATCAAAGAAAATGTGAACATCTTAAAGCAGTGTCATTCAACAAATGACTGGAACTGAAGCAAAGTGGGAAGAAAGCTGATGCCAGGGTAGAGAAAGGAAAAGATTCAAAAGAACTCTGACCAAGAACATATTGTACCCAGGAGGCTTAGGAATGATCTCCAGACCAAAAGACAGCTACGGGTATTAAGCTGTGACTATCCAGCAAGCCAGGTCACTGTGGCGGTGGAGAGTCTGGCATTAGGAGTACGTGGGCTCTGAAACCAGCCTCAGCTTTCCCCCTTATTTACTCACTGTGCAACTTTCATCAAGTCCCTTACCTTCTCCAAGCCGCAGTGTTCTCATTTGTAAACTGTGGATAATACCAGGGCTAGCACATAGGATGGATGGCTGTAAGCAAGGCTGGAGACGATGCCTGTAAGAAGTGTGCACAGTTCTTGCCTATCTGCAGGAACACACACCAACCAGTGCTGAGGCCTGGTGGGTGCTCAGTAAACTATTGAACGAATGAACAGAAGGCACCCAACAATTAGCTAAGATGAGTTACTGTTTTAGGAAGGAAAGTAGCAGGTAAATGCACAGACATATGTGTCACATTTGCTACACAGAAGGACTACTATTCTAAGTGAGTGTGGTACAGGAGGTTGTAATGGAAGAGGTAGCATTTGACATGGCCTTTGATGAATGGGATAAATTTTAACAGATAAAGAATAAGAGAAGAGATGAAAAATCTAGGATGAGGAGAAACATTTGGATGAGGCTACGTAAGTCATTTCTTACTCAAGCAAATAGAGAATGGCAGGGGAGAAGGCAGGGAGTGTAGGAAAAGTTGGGTAGAGCACAGGGAGCTAATCAGAATAAATAATATTCTATTATTTAAAGTCGGATGGTGAATTCACGAGGGTTTTATCATCATCAAAAATTATGCTTCATAACTTATACATATGGCATATATATTTCTTTGTATGTGTCAAACATTAAATAATGTATTTTAAGTGGGCAAGGGCTGGAAAGGAAGGAATTGGCTGTCAAATTGCCAAGTGAAGGGAAGGTGCCTACATTTCTGTTTAATGGAAAAAACTTTTTATCCCACATTTCTGGTTATCTTTTCTATTTCTGTGTTAACATTTTACAACTGTCCTTGTGGGCTTAATAATATGAAATATTTTCAAATAAATCATTAATAAAGCTGTATAAAACTGGTGTTGTTACATTTTCTATACTTTCCTTTGTCTCAGAAACTTGAGACTACTTTTTAACTAATCCTTTACCATATTTCTTAATCGCTTCATCACATGACTGCGTCTGAGCTCTAGCTCACAACTAAACTGACCAAAAGTGAATGAAGTGTACAATAACCTCTACTGTTATGCTGCTATTTGACTGACATAATGCATTTTTGCTGAGAAGCTGACATAAACTCACTAGCCTGTTTATCAGCATTTTCTTTTGACAATTTTAACATTTTAATGAATTAAAATAGGATGCATAATGATGAATAGGGCTTCCTAGGTGGCGCTAGTGGTAAAGAACCCACCTGCCAAAACAGAGGTTGGGAAGATCCCCCAGAGGAGGGCATGGCAACCCACTCTGGTAATGTTGCTTGGAGAATCCCATGGACAGAGGAGCCCGGTGGGCTACAGTCCATCGGGTTGAAAAGAGTAGGACACAACTGAAGAGACAGCACACACAGCACGATGATGAATAACCTTTAATTTCAAAATACTTTTGCATAGAGTTACTCCATGAGAACTTTGCTCAAGATGGAATGAGGGCTCCACTGGCCCCAAGGGCAAAGTTGGAGGGTGGCTAAATTGGGGTGGGGGCCTGGGCATGAGGAGAGATTGAGGAAGTCAACATGGTGGAAGGTCATGCTGAGACCAGCAGCTCTGGATAAAAGTGAAGAGAAAAACTGTGGAGTGGGACTGGGGCCAATGTTTGGGAAGGGGAAGGAAGAGCACTGGAGAGGCAGTTTCAGGAAAGGCCAGAAAAATTTTAAACAAAAAACAGATGCACACTTAAGCAAAATGTGACCATTTGTACCCCAACTAACTAAGGGAAACTTGGTTGTGGAGAGCTGATACAGACCTGACCATCCTAAGTGCCTGAAAATTCACTGCAATTTGATACTAGAGACATTAGAGCCTGGCTATTAAAATATAACAATAATATCAGTAAAAGTGCTAGTAGTTATCATTTATTGAGATTCTTCTGTGAGCCAAGACTGTACTAATTTCATTACATAGACGAGCTCCTTTCTTCTTCCAACAACCTGTGAGGTGGGTGTGCTTATCCCTACTTTGTAGATGAAGATAACAAAATCCAGAAGAGTTAAGTAACTTGCCCAAATTCAAAATTTACAGGATTAGTGGGTCCTCAGGGACGGAGAAGGCAATGGTAACCCACTCTAGTACTCTTGCCTGGAAAATCCCATGGACGGAGGAGCCTGGTAGGCTGCAGTCCATGGGGTCGCGAAGAGTGGGACACGACTGAGCGACTTCACTTTCACTTTTCACTTTCATACATTGGAGAAGGAAATGGCAACCCACTCCAGTGTTCTTGCCTGGAGAATCCCAGGGACGGCAGAGCCTGGTGGGCTGCCATCTACGGGGTCGCACAGAGTCGGACACGACTGATGCGACTTAGCAGCAGCAGCAGCAGCAGCAGGGAAGATGGAAGCTGCCAGAGACTTCAGAGTTTTCTGTATATATTCAGGGCACTCCCCACCACTCTGTATCACTTTTACAGCGTTGTCTTCATAATTTTGGCTTGTGTAACTCTTAAAAGTGACATCAGAGTACATCATGAGAAATGCTGGGCTGGAGGAAGCACGAGCTGGAATCAAGATTGCCAGGAGAAATATCAATAACCACAGATATGCAGATGACACCACATTTATGGCAGAAAGTGAAGAACTAAAGAGCCTCTTGATGAAAGTGAAAGAGGAGAGTGAAAAAGTTGGCTTCAAGCTCAACATTCAGAAAATGAAGATCATGGCATCCGGTCCCATCACTTCATGGCAAATAGATGGGGAAACAGTGGAAACAGTGTCTGACTTTATTTTGGGGGGCTCCAAAACCACTGCAGATGGTGACCGCAGCCATGAAATTAAAAGACGCTTACTCCTTGGAAGGAAAGTTATGACCAACCTAGATAGCACGTTAAAAAGCAGATACATTACTTTGTCAACAAAGGTCCGTCTAGTCAAGGCTATGGTTTTTCCAATAGTCATGTATGGATGTAAGAGTTGGACTATAAAGAAAGCTGAGTGCCAAAGAATTGATGCTTTTGAGCTGTGGTGTTGGAGAAGACTCTTGAGAGTCCCTTGGACTGCAAGGAGATCCAACCAGTCCATCCTAAAGGAGATCAGTCCTGGGTGTTCATTGGAAGGACTGATGTTGAAGCTGAAACTCCAGTACTTTGGCCACCTGATGCGAAGAGCTGACTCATTGGCAAAGACACTGATGCTGGGAAAGATTGAGGGTAGGAGGAGAAAGGGACGACGGAGGATGAGATGGTTGGATGGCATCACTGACTCAGTGGAAATGGGTTTGGGTGGACTCCAGGAGTTGGTGATGGACAAGGAGGCCTGGCGTGCTGTGTGGTTCATGGGGTCGCAAAGAGTCAGACATGACTGAGTGACTGAACTGAACTGATCTGAACTTTTAAAAGAATTCTGAAAACACTTCTCTTCCCTGGCACATTTATGTTAATGTGTATTTTTTTCAAAGTTTAAATAGCTATAAATGTGGTAATTTCTGATGCAGTTTAAAAATAGACATTTAAAAGTATACTTTTATCATTTTAATCTATCCAATGTAACATATATTGTAGTGTTTTAACACCAATCATTATTCATTTTAAAAGACATGAGCACATTTTTTTAAGTTACTATTTTGACTTCTTCCCTTTCTCTCTTTGAATTCATATTTCCATTCCACTTTCCCTCACATAATTTTATTCTTGTCATATTTCTTTATGCTTAAAATTACTCTAACCTACTTTGCTACAACAAAACATATGCATATATGCATATCTTTCAATTACTTTAGGTTATAAAAGTTAGCACAGCTTTTTTCAGATTTATTTTTTCAAATATTATTGGTGTACAACTGATCAAAACAATATAAGTATAATCCATGTCTTTTCTTTTTTTTGGCTGCAGCTTGTGGGATCTTAGTTCCCTGATCAGGGATTGTTCCTGGGTCCACTTCAGTGAAAGCCAACATCGTAACAACTGGACTGTCAGGGAATTCCTATGTTGATAGTTATTACAACAAAAGTACAGTTTTATGAAGAATATATTGTTTGATAGTAATATGGATGGAGCTTTACTCCAAGTGGTTGATGCATCCATGAATAAATAATTCTTGTTGCTAGAGTGAGTAAGGATTCAGTAAAAATAGCAAAAAGAGAAAATATTTCACCACTTTAGGGTGTGACTTGCCAAAGGTGTATTAGTCATTGTTTTTAAGTCTTATATAATACAGATCACATTAAATTAATCAAAACCTAATATGAATTAATAAAGAGGAAAAAATGATGAGGAGTGACAGTGGGCAGAAGACTTTTTCCCATGTTAAGAAAAAATGGTGAAGAAATAGTTTCATCTACAAGTAGAAAATAATATTGAAGATATTACAGAGTGTTATTTTATATTATAATGTTACCATTTATAAATTATTCATTTAACTTATTTTCTTAAACTTGCAGATTTAATAATACTGATTCACCAGTAGATTTGAAACATTTTAACTCCCCTTCCATTCAAAAAATAAAACTGAGACATAGAAGGCACCTTGATAAAAAAGAACATTTCCTAGACATTGATATTTAGTACTCTCAACTATCTTTTTGTCATCATGAAGTTGCCTTTTTTTCTTTTTTTTTGTACTCTCTGGGACAATATTCCATGACAAGATTAGAGATTAGGATGTTTTTCTTTTTAAAATGGAAGAATGGTAGATGTGAAAGGAAAGCTAGAAAGCAGAACCTATATGACACCCCTAACTAGAAACTGAGTCCTTAAAACTCTCCAGAGCAATGAATCCCTTGGAAAGTCTTCAGCTATCCCAGGAGTACTCATGTCCAAGTTGGAAAGCTGCTGACATATGTTACTAAACATGTTGAAATAGGAGAGTGGAAAGAATACCAACTTTAAAATCAATCAGATGTTGGCTTAAATCCTACTGCTGCTGCTCATAACTTGTGTGATCTTAAACACATCACTTAAACTGTGAGTCTCAGATTTCTAATGGTAAAAGTGAAAATCATAATTCTGAACACTCAGGATTGTTGAGAGAATAAATAGGACAATATGTGTAAATCCCAAAGTGAAGAGCCTGGAAAAAGCACTCAAGAAATATTAGTTTACTTTTAACAGATTTTTTCACTTCTTAGCTGAGATAATAGTTAATTTATTCCATAGGACCTGTTGAGGATTTAAAAAGGTAATTTCAGATTTGTTTTTCTTCCCTATTAGAATACCAGAAGTTTTCATTTATCAAGGAATTTGAATATTTAATTCAATAAATAGAGTGTTTATCATGTGCCAGACACTGTTGTAGGTGCCTGGGTTGCAAAAATCAAAAAGACACAGTTCCCCGATCCAAGTAGCTCACAATCTGGCAACAGAGCTGACCATACTACCCACTGTATTATGAGTTAACTAGTTATTACATTTTTGAATATTTTATAGACCTATCAGAGAACAATTTTATTAGAAAGATGAGAAGAGACACTGAATTCCAATGGTGGGTGGTATAAATGGAAGAAGGAAAGTGAAGACAGAGCAAACGGACTACCTGATGAAGAAATTTAAATCAAAATGGAAGAGAATGATGAAATTGGTTGAGCAGAAGTCAGAGTGAAGGGATATGAGACATGCTAATATATTTATAGACTTAGCAAGAAGGACGGGTATCTGAGACAGAGAATCTACACTGCAGAGGCAAGAGTGAAGGTGAATAATGTGCTGTCTCCACAAGTGGTTGGAAACAATGATACTAGAGCTGGAACAGAGGAAAGGAAAATAAGGAAGGAAGGCAAAAAGGACAGGTCAAAGTTGGTTATTGGGACTAGATTCCTGATACCAAGTTACAATTGGTGCCTGTCTCTCCATGAAGAGACATCTTGCTTCTGCCACCCTTACTCCAGATCCATCTGCAACATCATCACTCAAAGTGCACTGAATTTGGAAATGAAACTTTAATGATTAACATAAATGATAAAACAAGTTAATTACAACAATAAAATTCTCCAAGAATTCTTTATATTGATTTTATTCAGACTTTCTCTGCCCAGTACAACCCACAAACCAGGCTCTTACAGGTTACAATACTTGGGATTCCTCTACCTCTAGAAGTACTCATTTATAGGTTGCATATGCCTCACCAATTCCTTCTTATGTTTTCTTGTCCAACCAGAGCCAAGGATACACGATCCCCAAATCTTAACCCGTGTCTTCACGATTTTTTAGAAGTATAAAAGGTAAACCCATCTGGAGTGAGTGTGTTATGAGGAAAAAGAAAAATATAGCCTCTTTTTTAAGCACATTATGTGCTATTATTCACTAATTCTGTCCTTAATGCAATAAATCTTAAGAAAGTTACTGATACATTATGCATGAGAAATGGAAGGACTGAGGGTGTGTGGTAATTTTATAGTTCCCTATGGGAAAAGAAGTTTAAGTTATATGTTTGTAGGCTTAGAATTGTACCAGATATCCAGACATTACTTTGTTCTTTCTTCATGAAAAATTTTCTCAGAAGTCTACCAAAAGTAATCATTCTCTAGCTGTTTTCCCTGAATGAAATGTATGCTTGAATCTGAAATAAAAGTTAAAGCAGAATTAACATACATCTTAGTCAAGATGAATAGTTTTCAAGTTTGAAAATATTAACAACATGTGATTTAACAGTAATAACTCAAATTACTTCTTTTTAGATGATGATAAGTTTGTTGTTGAATTCTCACTTTGAATGTTATGCATTAGTCAAGTAGCTAAAGGTTAGTTTAGCAGGGGAAATCATATTTTCACTTGTAATAATAAAACAGTGGTTTGATATTAATCACTGATTAGTCTGTAAATACCCTGGGCTATACATTTAATATAAATCATAGTATTTAATCCTCCCAACTATCCCAACTCCCTATTTTATATATGGGAAAATCGATTCTTAGAAAATAAAGTAATTTGTTTAAAATCAAAGACCTGGTAAATGGTATAGTCGGATTTGGAACTCATGTGGTCTGAATCTAAAGTGCAAGCTCCATCACTTAAGAACTATTTTTTTAATGTCAAGAGTGAAGAATTATATATAGAAGCTCATATATAGAACCTACCAACAATATGCGCCAAAAAGCAAAATAATAGTAATAATGACATGAACGTAGCTGCAACCTCTTGGTGAACTCATAAGACCTATTATATGGCGTGCGTTATAAGGACTCAGCAAAAATGTTCTTAATGTGAGCTATAAAACACTTTAGGTTGCACACTGCAGCCCAATAGATTAAAATCAGCCAGTTTACGAAGAGCAGCCTTCAATATGATATAGCCCTATTCGGTTTCAGTAAATAAATAGGTCAGGGGGAGATGGTTTCCATATGTGCAAAGTGGATTTGTTTCCTAGAGCATCATAGTAAAGCCTTTCTGGGGAGCCTATAAGGTTTTTCACAAACTTTGAAGGGAAAAGTGAATTGAATGCCAAAAGACTACTCAGAAATCTCCAAGTTTACAAAGAAAACACTTGATTCACGTTTTCATTGCTATATGACCTAATATTTACCAAATACTGTGCTTTCGCTAGAAATTGGAACCCTGGGAAGTGTTGGTGGAGATGTAAAATGGTATGGGCACTATGGAAAAGAGTCTGGTGGTTCCTCAAAATATTAATAATGGAACTACCATTTCCAGAAATTCTACTTCTGAGTATGTACCCCAAAGAACTGCAAACAGGGTCTTGAAGAAGTATCTGTATACTCATGTTCATAGCAGCATTATTCACAGTAGCTGATATGTGGCAGTCATGCAAATGTCAACTGACAGATGACTGGATAAGCAAAATGTGGTATATACTACAATGGAACATTCTTCAGCCTTAGAAAGGGATGGAGATTCTAGTATAAGACACTGCATGGACAGACCTTGAAGACATTATGCTAAGTGAAATAAGCCAGTTGTAAGAAGATAAATACTGTATGATTCCACTTATCTAGAGTAGTCAAAATTACAGAGACAGAAAACTGAATGGTGGTCATTAGGGGTTGGGGGGGGGGAAAGCAGGAATTATTGTTTAATGGCTATAGACTTTCAATTTTCAAGATGAAAAGAGTTCTAGAGATAGATAGCAGTAATGGTTGCATGATTACTTATACTTAATACCATAAAACTGTACAAGAAAAATGGCTAAAATGGTAAATGCTATGTTGTGTATTATACCACAATAAAAAAGTCATCTACAAATATGTATCTGTAAGGTCATTGAGCAATACTTATAATTTAAATAAAGAGTGTAAATGATTTTAATGGCAAATAATAAGGATTTGCTTTAGCAAAGTTTACACCTTGTACTTTATAGTAAGGCTTAATGCCATGATCCAACCAGTCCATCCTAAAGGGAATCAGTCCCGAATATTCATTGGAAGGACTGATGCTGAAGCTGAAGCTCCAATACTTTGGCCACCTGATGTGAAGAGCTGACTCACTGGAAAAAACCCTGATGCTGGGTAAGATTGAAGGCAGGAGAAGAGGGAGACAGAGGATGAGATGGCTGGATGGCATCACCGACTCGATGGACAAGAGTTTGAGTGAACTCCGGGAGCTGGTGATGGACAGGGAGGCCTGGTGTGCTGCAGTCCATGGAGTCACAAAGAGTTGGACACGACTGAGCGACTGAACTAACTAATGCCATGAAAAATAGGTCAGTGCATATTAATGCCAAAGCAGGTCACAACACAGTAAATCAGTGTGGCTTCAATTTTGTGATACCTAGTGAGGCTGCTTAGAATAGAAAACATTTACATTATCATACACTAATATTCTTTCTCCATACTTCTCCAAGTTTTATAAATTTTCTACAGTGATATGCAATAATTACACATTTATTTTATATTAAAAATTATATATTGATAAAAATGTAAAAAAGCCTATGGAAATTAAGGAAATAAGTGAATTAGTAATAAAAAAATTGAACCAACATACATAAAAGAGAAACATAAATATCTAATAAACATGAAAAAAATCTAACCCCACAGGTAATTAAATAAATACAAGTGAGAATAATTACAAATTATTAACTTGAGAGAAATAAAACACAGTCATCAGGATGCCTTCATCTCCTCTAGTGGGCGTTAGTTATTACAGGTTTCTGAATAGCAATTTGCTTATCTGACTTGATACAAGTCATGTTGACTTGCTCTACATTTTGGAAACAAGGGGCTCCAGTAGCTTTGGTGTTTAAATTTTATACTAAACTATTCCATCTTGGGGCTTCCCTGATAGCTCAGTTGGTAAAGAATCTGCCTGCAATGCAGGAGACCTTGGTTCAATTCCTGTCAGGAAGATCCACTGGAGAAGGGAAAGGCTACCCACTCCAGTATTCTGGCCTGGGGAATTCCATGGACTTGTATAGTCCATGGGGTCACAAAGAGTCGGACATGACTGAGCAACTTTCACTTTCATACATTCCCTCTTGGCCCCTTATCCATAAATGATGGGGAGATACTCATTGAACTATATTGGGTAAATTGTTGGCCCTAGCCAATGAATAGTGTCTGCAAGAGAAGAGTTTAATAAGCATGTGAAGGTTCTCTGGGAATCACTTGGTTAGAAAAGGATGATGCACCACTGCCAAAAGAAGCAGAGAGGGGTGCTACATAGTCCAAATAACAGGTGTCCAGTACACACAATTCCCTTTATATACATTACCTTTGACACGTTTTATAATCCATCTTAAGGAGATGATTAAGAATTTTGATAAGTTCATGTACAGATTTATATCATAAGAAAAGTCAGTTTGTATACACACATACAAATTATAGTACAGATGCCACATAAGAGTGACTTAAACTTTGACATTTTTGACAACACTGCTCAAAATCAATGGGAAAGAGCTTGACAAAGAGGGACCAAAGTCTGCCCGTGAATTTTTCTGGCTCCCTGATCTTCACCTGTGGGCTCATACAATCAGATAGACAAGACTGTAAAGTTGTATACCTCCAGCAATTTAAATGTCTTTCAGAATAATTGATTGTATTTTCCCCCAAAGAACACCTCATAGAAAATGGTAGAATGATAAGAGTAACACCACGTTTGGAGATTATGGCAACCAAAAATCCATCACTTTTACACTTTCCTTGAAGAATATGCTAAGAAAATCAGTTACAAAATGACTGTATGTCAAAAATCTGATAAATCAGGGAAAAAAGCCCACCAAACTAGGAAAGTATTTCCAGCAAATACTGCAAAGCAAGTTAAAAGTTCATCTACAAACATTTAGGTTTCATATTATGGAGCATACATAGCCTAATAAATTAATAAATACAAAGGGTGTTACAGCACATTTTCTTGCTGAAAAAGAGAGAGCGAGCAGACATAGAGACAAAAGGAGGGAAAACTGTACCCATAGCTTGGGAAAAGGATTAAACTTAAAAAAAAAAAAAAAAAGACAATGTGTACAAAACTCTTAACATCTTTCTGGAGGAGGTGTAGTAATGAGATTTCTATGTAGCAAAAAGAATAGTACTTATATTTTATTATAATATATTATAATAAGCATAAGCAAAAAAAAAAAAACTATTCTTAATACCAGTTTCAATGTGTCAAATACTGTCTTAAGGGCTTTACATGTCTTAGCTCATTTAATCTTTATGAATACCCTGTAGGGTAAGATGTGATTATTTCATTTACAGGGAGGTTTAGTAATGGCTCAAGATCCTCAATTGATAACTGGCTGAAGTCTGAACTGTTCTGACTCTCTTTGTGATCAAATTTGTAACACAGGCTGTTACTCTGAGTGAATTTACAAATCTGTTTCATCATTCTACAGCATGGGAATATGTTTTAAAACAGTTTATTGAACACTTAATAGTTTTGTTTTCTACAAAAACAAAGCAGTGGTATTTTAGCACAGGGAGAGTACATGCTTAAAGTCCATCTAATCTGAGGGAATTATTTCCATATTAACATTTATAGAGTCAAAAAAATTGTTATTTTGAACGATTTTTCATTTTTCTAATTTTCTAAATCATGTTTCAAATGAAGATAAACCATTATACCCTAGGACTGCTTGGAAGAAACCTTTGAGAGTAGTGAAAACAAAGTATTTTCCTTTACATCTAAGGTTTCCATTTCTTGACCATTTTAATACAATATGGGTTAAAATAAAAGTTTTTCACTCATGTATTGAACATTATCACAGAAGGCTAAAATCTTATAATCTGAATTTTTTGTAATCATATTCTCACTTGTTATGTTATAAAAATTGCTATTAAGAAACCTTAATGATTATATCACTAGTTTTCTTTTTTGCTATACTGGAACAAGTACTTCAAAAGATACTTCATTTGATGAAAATATAAAATACATAAGGTATTAACCATCCAATATCCAAGAATATTTGTGTGAAGGGAAATAATTAATCTTTTCATAGTTTATGAAGCTTATTTTGGAGACATCTTTATGCCTATAAGAGATTTTTCTGTGTGAAACCTGTGTTTTCATGAATGTTGAAATAATGTCAAGGAAAGAGTTGAAAGGGCTAAAAAGTCAACTGAGATAAAGACAAAATCCTCCAAATATATTCAGGTGAAAGAATGGGGTGTTTTGATGTGGTTCCTTGTGGATAAGATTTGTTATTGAACTGCATATTCCTAGCACCTAGGAGATCGTCTGTCAACGTGCTAGAGAGGTTCATTCATTCCACATTTATTTGTGTGCGTGTTTACTGAGGGGTTGTGTTGGCATTAAGAAAAGACATAGATAATGGGATGGAAAGAGGAGAAAGTGCTAAGGTAGCTTAAAATAGAGTCTTAATTTAGGTCGGCACAGAATAGTGGGTGGAGCTCCCTGTTTTACACAGCAAATCTTCACTACCTATCTATTTTACATATGGTAATGTATATGTTTCCATGCAATTCTCTCAATTCACCCCACTCTCTGCTTCCACCGTCCACAAGCCTGCTGTCTACGTCTGTCTCCACTGCTGCCCTGCAAGTAGGCTCATTAGCACCATCTTTCTAGATTCCATACACATGCGTTACTAAACAATATCTGTCTTTCTCTTTCTGACCTACTTCACTTTGCATAGTCAGCTCTAGGCTCAACCAAACTCAATAGGATTGACTTGGAATGCAGCTGGGTAGGATGGGGAGGAATATGAGAGGGGGGTTCAGGAGGGAGGGAGTATACGTATTCCTGTGGTTGATTTGTGTTGACATGTGGCAGAGGCCAGCACAATTTTGTAGAGCAACTGTCCTCCAATAACTGTATTTTATTCTATACTTCTCAATATTGTACAATAATCTTTGATAATTATTAGTTACTCAAGAACAGTTATGTTTTATGAGTATTGTTCAATTGTCATCACCAATAGAATGATGTTCAGATGTGTTCTTTCTATAAAACTTTTTTAGTAATAAAAAAAGGGATAGAGTTTCGATTTAAAGGGAGAAGAAAATGATTTTATTCCCTACTTTGGTGGAAAGCCACTGTGAGCCTCTGACCGGGTGTAGTCTGAATAACCATTGAATAATTAAATTTAAGGATATTCATTGACATTATTTCTATTCATGATATTGAAATCAGATAATTGTTACATAATAAATATTCAAATACATTGAAATGCTATGAGGCATTTGCTTTCTTTGTGACATTATCCTCTCAATATTCTACACTTGGTCTGCTTTGCAAAATTTTTTTCACAAAATATAATCCAATATTTATCCCCATATTTTGGTCTCTTGGGCATTCTTTCTCATTTCTCTCCATGTGGCCTGCTGCTGCTGCTGCTAGGTTGCTTCAGTCGTGTCCAACTCTGTGCGACCCCATAGACGGCTGCCCACCAGGCTCCCCCGTCCCTGAGATTCTCCAGGCAAGAACACTGGAGTGGGTTGCCATTTCCTTCTCCAATGCATGAAAGTGAAAAGTGAAAGTGAAGTTGCTCAGTCGTGTCCGACTCTGTGCAACCCCATAGACGGCAGCCCACGAGGCTCCCCCACCCCTGGGATTCTCCAGGCAGGAACACTAGATTGGGTTGTCATTTCCTTCTTCATCCATGTGGCCTGGACTTCCTCAAAGTATCCCTCACAAAATTAAGAAATTTTATTTTTTAATAATCAGATAGAAAAATTTTATTATGTGTCATTGCTTATTTTAACTAAGCTAGTTTTTACTAGTTCCTTTATGCAGAACTGTTTCTTGTTTCCTACATATTTTTCTCTCTTGAATGCACATTTTCTTTTTCTGAATTATAACCTTGAGTACTTCTTTTACCCTCTTCTCTAACTCCTCCCCCAACCCTAAATTACAATTTATTTCTTAGGGTGATTTAACTAGTTACTAGTCCCATATCAATTAAGACAAGCAAATCAACAAGGGCCTCAAAGAATTTAGTATACATGTCCATTTGAGTTATTTTTTTCCCTCTACTTAATGAGAATTCAGTGGACAACTCTATAATAACAAATCTTTCCTTTATTCTTTCTTTTTTAAAAATACTGAATCATAAGCTAAACTTAATGATTTTATTTCTTTGAATAATTTAAAATACTCAGAAAAGCACTAGATGACAGTTAATAAATTGATAGATTTGTTAATGAATTGTACTGAATTAAATTCTAGTCAATATCTTCTTTTTCTTAGAGCATGCAAATTTTAGATCTGAGCATTTTCTTAAATAACAGCCTACACAGAAGATGAATATGTAAAATATAAAGGTAGAATTAGTCTGATTGAGGCAGGGCATCCACACCATTACACCCTACTTTGTCTCCACCCCTTAATCCAAGGACTCCTCCTCTGCAAGAGTCTTTGGGTAGCTTCATGAATCTTTTATTAGAAGAGGAAACTATAAGCAAGGTGAAAAGACAGCCTTCAGAATGGGAAAAAATAGTAGCAAACAAAGCAACTGACAAAGAATTAATCTCAAAAATATACAAGCAACTCCTGCAGCTCAATTCCATAAAAATAAATGACCTAATCAAAAAATGGGCCAAAGAACTAAACAGACATTTCTCCAAAGAAGACATACAGATGGCTAACAAACACATGAAAAGATGCTCAACATCACTCATTATCAGAGAAATGCAAATCAAAATCACAGTGAGGTACCATTTCACGCCAGTCAGAATGGCTGCTATCCAAACGTCTACAAACAATAAATGCTGGAGAGGGTGTGGAGAAAAGGGAACCCTCTTACACTGTTGGTGGGAATGCAAACTAGTACAGCCACTATGGAGAACAGTGTGGAGATTCCTTAAAAAGCTGGAAATACATACACACTGAGGAAACCAGAAGGGAAAGAGACACATGTACCCCAATGTTCATCGCAGCACTGTTTATAATAGCCAGGACATGGAAGCAAACTAGATGTCCATCAGCAGATGAATGGATAAGAAAGCTGTGGTACATATACACAATGGAGTATTACTCAGCCATTAAAAAGAATACATTTGAATCAGTTCTAATGAGGTGGATGAAACTGGAGCCTATTATACAGAGTGAAGTAAGCCAGAAGGAAAAATACCAATACAGTATACTAACGCATATATATGGAATTTAGAAAGATGGTAACAATAATCCTGTGTACAAGACAGCAAAAGAGACACTGATGTATAGAACAGTCTTATGGACTCTGTGGGAGAGGGAGAGGGTGGGAAGATTTGGGAGAATGGCATTGAAACATGTAAAATATCATGTATGAAACGAGATGCCAGTCCGGGTTCGATGCACGATACTGGATGCTTGGGGCTAGTGCACTGGGACGACCCAGAGGGATGGTACGGGGAGGGAGGAGGGAGGAGGGTTCAGGATGGGGAACACATATATACCTGTGGTGGATTCATTTTGATATTTGGCAAAACTAATACAATTATGTAAAGTTAAAAAAAAAAAAAAGCTGGAAATAGAACTGCCATGTGACCCAGCAATCCCACTGCTGGGCATACACACTGAGGAAACCAGAATTGAAAGAGACACGTGTACCCCAATGTTCATCGCAGCACTGTTTATAATAGCCAGGACATGGAAGCAACCTAGATGTCCATCAGCAGATGAATGGATAAGAAAGCTGTGGTACATATACACAATGGAGTATTACTCAGCCATTAAAAAGAATACATTTGAATCTGTTCTAATGAGGTGGATGAAACTGGAACCTATTTTACAGAGTGAAGTAAGCCAGAAAGAAAAGTATACTTTTCTTTGTATATGCAAAGTATACTAATGCATATATATGGAATTTAGAAAGATGGTAATGACAACCCTGTATGCAAGACAGCAAAAGAGACACAGATGTATAGAACAGTCTTTTGGACTCTGTGGGAGAGGGCGAGGGTGGGATGATTTGGGAGAATGGCTTTGAAACACGTATATTATCATATGTGAAATGAATCACCAGTCCAGGTTCAATGCATGAGACAGGGTGCTCGGGGCTGGTGAACTGGGATGACGGGGAGGGAGGTGGGAGGGGGGTTCAGGATGGGGAACATGTGTACACCCATTGCAGATTCATGTCAATGTATGGCAAAACCAATACAATATTGTAAAGTAATTAGCCTCAATTAAAAAAAAAATTATATTTAAAAAAATTTTTAAAAAAGAACAGGTAAATACTGGCCTAGTGCATAATATACCTGAATAATTCCTGATAAGTGGAAAATGTTTGTGGCTTCCTAATTAACCAATTCTTTAAAAGGCATTTCTGTTTGGACTTTAAAGAAAGAAAATATGAATAATTTCATCTTGAGATTCTAAAATCAAAGGTTAAATGATTCCTCCAGATCTGAAGAGAAATGAGCTTAAAATAATCACTCAAAATGAATCAAGATGAAAGCAACAAATGAAACCAAGAAAATTATCTTCTTATCCAGTACTTGAGACTTTTCAGGAGTCAAATAAATAACCAGCTACATTCCCAAGGGGAAAAATCACCTTTGGTTACAGTTTTGGCATAATAAAAACTTGCAACCTAACAATCTCTGCTCATTGACTCCTTAGCTAGGAATGTCTGTGTCCTAATCCTATGTGGATACTCATTTTCTCCAGAAGCCAACTGATGTCAGTCTGTGTCAAACAAACCCACTCTTAACACTAAATTTCTAGAAAGAAATTCTGTCTATATTTACTCAGAATGCAACCTGACTAAAAAATTATTCAGGCCTTGTAGATCCTTTGTTCCCTAAATATCTGATTTATTCCATGACAGACAAAATATGCTTTTCTGAGATCCTAAATATTTATTCTTAAAAACTCACTTAACCCCTAAAATAGCAGATTTGCCTTAAATAAATCATTAAGGAAAGAATGATTTAAATCCAAATTTAGTTATTTTATAAAGCAAAGTCTTGGCAAGCTTATATAAACCTGAACTTTAAAGTATTGATTTTTACTTTCAATAATATATAACCCTTCTAAATAAGATTTATTTTTATATGTATATAAAATATTTTTTTTCCTACTGATATATCCATAATGTGATTTAAGAGTATGTAAGAGTAGAGGGTATTTTATATAACTGTCAAGTCTTTTGGTAAACTAGATTTTCAAGCTAAACTTTCTCAATTGTTTGAATAGCCTTTATTATAAGGTGCATAAAATTTGTAAGTAAAGCTAAAATATAATGAGGAAAAATCTCTTATTATTTCTTATTGGACAATATATAATTTCCAAAATACCAAGAGGTACTCTGATGTTCCACCTTTGAAATTCATATTATACTTCTTTTATTATTTTTATTGATTTTCACTTGTTTTAAATCTAAATGTGTTACAGGGAAGAAAAAGCTAGCATATCCAAAGGGAGTATGAGACAACATGTAACGGAGCATTCTGAACATTATTTTGACATTGCTAATAAAAGTCAGGACATACTTCAAAGTATACATCAAGAACTATTACTTATAAACCCAGAGCAAACCAAATGGAAAATAATATTCTCAGCAATTTAATTTGGATTACACTTATCCATGTTTACTTGCTCCTGCACATTTAGACACACTAATGCTAAAAAAATTAATGTTGGCAAAAGGAGTTATGCTGAAAACTTTTCCTAAGACATTAATTCCCTCTTATCTTTTGGAATGCATAATCTGTAAATTTTACTGACACTGTAAATCAATCAAAAGTGCTTAGGATGCCAAATGAGTGTATGCTTTCTAGTTAAGTATACGATAATGGAAAAGATGAAAAACATTACTGTGCCCGTGTATTGGTGAAACACGTATGTAATTACACAGCTCATCAGGCCCTGCCAACTAAAAGGGCAACAGCCAGGTGGAGCATCTCGATGTGCTGTGTAGTTCTCTATCAGGGATGTTCAAAAGTATTTTACAAAATTTGGAAGAGGTAAGAGTCAAAGATCAACTATGAAACCATCCAGAAAAAATGCACTCTTTCAGCCTTGTTTCTGAAGCAATAATTTCAGTCAGTAAATACGAATTCTTTAATGACAGACTAATATTGCTCAGGGCTAAACTACAACCCTAACCTTCTTTGACATTTGCAATAATTTTGAGTCTTCTGTGTGTGGCATAGTTTTTAATAATCCCAACACTTAACTATATAACTCTTGGCACACCCAAGAGGGAACAAGTCCTCATCACAGAGAGAGAATATAATTAATAAAAGCTTTCAAAATCAAAACAAAAAACAAACAAAATATCTCTCCTTTATCCATATCTGCATTTATCAAGATCCAGGAACAATAAGGCTATAGCCTCACAATGAAGAGTCAGCTACCAGTTTTATTTAAGCATAATTTTAATGCAGTTCTGGAGTAAACTACCAATTTTTCTTCATTGGAGTAAATCTTAGAGGCACTAGTGGTTTCAATTATCTGTCTCCTGTTTTTGCTCATTTAGTTGCCGGTTGGTCCTTCTCTTATTTCATGGTTTCTCAAACTCCGTGTTAGATTGCTTCCTCACTGGGTAAGAAATATCAGTTTAAAGATACTAAATATATATATTTAAATATAGATGTTCAATAGATGTGTTTAAATAAATAAAGATGTTCCGTACATATACTTAAAATACAAAATCTCAAATATGTTATCAACAGGTATTTCTGCTTGTATTTTCTACCGAACAGCATTACTATGTTCATGTCACATGATGTCAAGTACCTTCTACAAAATGCCTCCTTCTCTGTTCTTTGTATTAGCACACGTTTTATAAAACACTTTGTGTTAGCAGAACAATGAGAGAAAAAGGAAAATGAAATCAACACTGAATATTCACTATGTACCAAACTAATTCATCATATAAATATTATACTTTATTTCATTTAATTCATAAACTGACTCTCTAAAGTAGATATTTCCATCCTTAAATTAAAACTAAAAGGCATCAGGAAACACTTCAAGATGTACAGACATGTGCCCAGGTTGTATACTAGTTACTGATGGAGTCAAAGTATGAATAATCTCTGGGTCCCAGCCTGTTTATATTACAATTTCTAGCCTCCATAAACCCTAAAAGCATTTCCCGTCGTTACTAGTGAGACCTTTGCTCTGTAGTTATTCTCTGCTTTGTAGCAAATTTCTTCCAACTTCCCTTTCCTGCCTCTCCTTATAGAAGCAGTTGGGTTGTTCACTTGTGGCTCCTTGGGGATTTTCTTGTTTGACTATTTTATTATATCAAGGATCTTTTACAGAAAGGATTCAATATTATCTATGCCAAGGCAAGGAAGCTTAAAATTAGTGTTTCTCAAGTCATATTTTTGTTATAATGTTTAATGTTGTCTTTAGGACCTGAAAGGAATAGACGGCATGCTTCTTTATTTTACAACTCAGCAGCCTTGTGTACAAATTAATATACAAGAGTAATAGGGTTCTGATCACTGGTCAGAACACTTAAAGATTAAATAAAATTTGAAGATTGAAGTAAATTCAATAACTAGAGAGAAAAACAGAATGAAATTAAATGAAGGATGTCTGCTTCCACCACTCTTGCATAACACTGTGCTGGAAGTTCTAGCCACTGAGTAATGCAAGAAAAGGGAATCAAATCAGATAACTTGGAAAGGAAGAAACAAAACAGTCACCATAGGCTTGTGATATCATTGTCCATGTTAAAATTCCCAGGGAATGCACAAAACACCTGCTAGAACTAATAAATGAGTTCAGCAAGATTTCAGGATATAAGATAAGCATACAAAATTAATTGCACTTCTATATAGTAGCAATGAACAAATGCATACTAAAATTTAAAACACATTACTATTTGGACTCTGTGGGAGAAGGCAAGGCTGGGATGATTTGAGAGAACAGCATTGAAACATGTATATTATCATATGTGAAATAGATCACCAGTCCAGGTTCGATGCATGAGACAGGGTGCTGAGGGCTAGTGCACTGGGATGACCCTGAGCGATGCGATGGGAAGGGAGGTGACAGGGAGGTTCAGGATGGGGAACACATGTACACCCATGGGGGATTCATGTCAATGTATGGCAAAACCACAAGAATATTGTAAAGCAATTAGCCTCCAATTAAAATAAATAAATTTAAAAAACACACAATACTATTTATAATCACTGAAAAAGTTGAATACTTTGGTGTAAGTTCAACAAAAACACAAGAATTCAGATAGTATGCTGAAAACCTAAAAAAAAAAAAAAAAACAAAAAATAATGAAAGAAACCAAAGATGACCTAAACAGATGGAAAGACAATATGCTCATTGTTTGGGAGACTCAAAATAGTTAAAGTATTAATTCTCTCCAAATTAATATTCAGGTTTACTGTTCTATGTATCAAAATCCCAGTGAAAACTTGTTTAGATAAAGAGAAGATTATTCTAAAATTTATATGGAAAGACAAGGAAACTAAATAAGTTAAAAACTAGGACATGGAACAATGGACTGGTTTCAAGTTGGGAAAGAAGGATGTCAAGGCTGTGTATTGTCACCCTGCTTATTTAACTTATAGGCAGAGTACATCATTAAAATGCTGGACTGCATGAAGCACAAGCTGGAAATTGAGATAGCCAGGAGAAATATCAATAACTTCAGATATGCAAATGACACCACCCTTATGGCAGAAAGTGAAGAAGAACTAAAGAGCCTCTTGATGAAAGTGAAAGAGGAGAGTGAAAAAGTTGGCTTAAAGCTCAACATTCAGAAAACAAAGATCATGGTATCTGGTCCCATCACTTCATGGCAAATAGATGGGGAAATAATGGAAACTGTGACAGACTTTATTTTCTTGGGCTCCAAAATCACTGCAGATGGTGACTGCAGCCATGAAATTAAAAGATACTTGCTCCTTCGAAGAAAAGCTATGACCAACCTAGACAGCATATTATAAAGCAGAATCACTACTTTGCCAACAAAGGTCCATCAAATCAAAGCCATGGTTTCCCAGTAGTCATGTATAGATGTGAGAGTTGGACTATAAAGAAAGCTGAGCACCAAAGAATTGATGCATTTGAACTGTGGTATTGGAAGACTCTTGAGAGTCCTTTGGACTGCAAGGAGATCCAGCCAGTCCATCCTAAAGGAAATCAGTCCTGAATATTCACTGGAAGAACTGATGCTGAAGCTGAATACTTTGGCCACCTGCTGCAAAGAACTGACTCATTGGAAAAGACCCTGATGCTGGGAAAGATTGAAGGTGGGAGGAGAAGGGGACAACAGAGGATGAGATGGTTGGGTGGCATCACCGACTACATAGACATGAGTTTGAGTAAGCTCCAGGAGTTGGTGATGGACAGGAAAGCTTGGCATGTTGCAGTCCATGGGGTCACAGAGAGTCAGACACTGAACTGAAAGTCAGACAACTGAACTGAACTGATTGATTCTGAAAAAGAAGAATAAAGTGCGAGGAATCAGTCTACCCAAATTCAAGACTGATTATATAGGTACAATAATCAGGACCACACAGTATTGGCACAGGGGTAGACACATAGATCAGTGGAACAGAATAGAGAACTCAGAAATAGTCTCTACCCATATCCTAAACTGCTTTTTCTCAAAGATGCAAAGGCAATCCAATGAAGGAAAGATAACCTTTTCAATAAATGGTACTTGAATGAGTGCACTTCTACAAGCACTTAAAAAATAATGAAACTCATCCTAATTGTCACAACTTATATAATAAAAATTAACTCAAAATTAACCATGCATACATATGAAAAATGTTAAACTAGAAGTCTTTTTGAAAAAAAATAGGAGAAAACATTTGGATTGAGGCTAGGCTAAGAATTCTTACTTAGAGCTGACACCAAAAGGACAATCCCTAAAATAAAAAACTGATCAATTGGCCTCTACTAACTTCAAAAGCATTTGTATGTGAAAGACCCTATTAAGGTTAAACTATGCAATGGGAGAAAATAATTGCAAACTACATGTCTAACGAGCCTAGTATCTATATTCTGCTGCTGCTGCTAAGTCGCTTCAGTTGTCTCCGACTCAGTGCGACCCCATAGACGTGAGCCCACCAGGCTTCCCCATCCCTGAGATTCTCCAGGCAAGAACACTGGAGTGGGTGGCCATTTCTTTCTCTAATGCATGAAAGTGAAAAGTGAAAGTGAAGTCGTTCAGTCATGTCCAACTCGTAGCGACCCCATGGACTGCAGCCTACCAGGCTCCTCCGTCCATGGGATATTTCTAGGCAAGAGTACTGGAGTGGCTTGCCATTGCCTTCTCCAAGTATCCATATGAAGAACTCTCAAACTCAAGAGCTAAAATATAAATAATCCAAATAGAAAATGGATCAAAACTATGAACAAGCATTTTATCAAAGAATAAGTCTGGCAAATAAGTACATTAAAAGATGTTCAATATCATTACCCATTCAGTTCAGGTCAGTTCAGTTGCTCAGTCATGTCTGACCCTTTGCAACCCCATGAATCGCAGCACACCAGGCCTCCCTGTCCATCACCAACTCCCGGAATTCACTCAAACTCATGTCCATCGAGTCGGTGATGCCATCCAACCATCTCATCCTCTGTCGTCCCCTTCTCCTCCTGCCCCCAACCCCTCCCAGCATCAAGATCTTTTCCAATGACTCAACTCTTCACATGAGGTGGCCAAAGTACTGGAGTTTCAGCTTCAGCATCAGTCCTTCCAATGAACACCCAGGACTGATCTCCTTTAGGATGGACTGGTTCGGTCTCCTTGCAGTCCAAGGGACCATCAAGAGTCTTCTCCAACACCACAGTTCAAAAGCATCAGTTCTTCAGCTTTCTTTATAGTCCAACTCTCACATCCATACATGACTACTGGAAAAACTATAGCCTTGACTAGATGAACCTTTGTTGGCAAAGTAATGTCTCTGCTTTTTAATATGCTATCTAGGTTAGTCATAACTTTCCTTCCAAGGAGTAAGCGTCTTTTAATTTAATGGCTGCAATCACCATCCACAGTGATTTTGGAGCCCCAAAAATAAAGTCTGACACTGTTTCTACTGTTTCCCCATCTATCTGCCATGAAGTGTTGGGACCAAATGCCGTGATCTTAGTTTTCTGAATATTGAGCTTTAAGCCAACTTTTTCACTCTCCACTTTCACTTTCATCAAGAGGCTTTTTAGTTCCTCTTCACTTTCTGCCATAAGGGCAGTGTCATCTGCATATCTGAGGTGATTGATATTTCTCCCAGCAATCTTGATTCCAGCTTGTGCTTCCTGCAGCCCAGCGTTTCTCATGATGTACTCTGCATATAAATTAAATACGCAGGGTGACAATACACAGCCTTGACATGCTCCTTTTCCTATTTGGAACCAGTCTGTTGTTCCACGTCCAGTTCTAACTGTTGCTTCCTGACCTGCATATAGGTTTCTCAAGATGCAGGTCAGGTGGTCTGGTATTCCCATCTCTTCCAGAATTTTCCACAGTTTATTGTGGTCCACAGAGTCAAAGGCTTTGGCATACTCAATAAAGCAAAAATAGATGTTTTTCTGGAATTCTCTTGCTTTTTCAATGATCCAGCAGATGTTGGCAATTTGATCTCTGGTTCCTCTGCCTTTTCTAAAACCAGCTTGAACATCTGGAATTTCATGGTTCACATACTGTTGAAGCCTGGCCTAGAGAATTTTGAGCATTACTTTACTAGCATGTGAGATGAGTGCAATTGTGTGGTAGTTTGGACATTCTTTGGCATTGCCTTTCTTTAGGATTGGAATGAAAACTGACCTCTTCCAGTCATGTGGCCCCTGCTGAGTTTTCCAAATTTGGGGGCATACTGAGTGCAGCACTTTCACAGCATCATCTTCTAGGATTTGAAATAGCTCAACTGGAATTCCATCACCTCCAGTAGCTTTGTTCATAGTGATGCTTTCTAAGGCCTACTTGACTTCACATTCCAGGATGTCTGGCTCTAGGTGAGTGATGGCACCATCGTGACTATCTGGGTTGTGAAGATCTTTTTTGTACAGTTCCTCTGTGTATTCTTGCCATCTCTTCTTAATATCTTCTGCTTCTGTTAGGTCCATCCCATTTCTGTCCTTTATCAAGCCCATCTTCACATGAAATGTTCCCTTAGTATCTCCAGTTTTCTTGAAGAGATCTCTAGTCTTTCCCATTCCTTTGTGTTCCTCTATTTCTTTGCATTGACTGCTGAGGAAGGCTTTCTTATCTCAGCCATTACCCACTAGGCAAATGCAAATTAAAGTCACAATGAGATATAATCATACACCTAGAAAAATGGCTAAAATTTAAAAATAGTGAAAACACCAAATGCTGACAAATAGGTGGAGAAACTGAATCAGTTGCACTTGCTGTTGAAAATATAAAATGGTACAGCCACTCTGGAAAACAGTTAGGCAATTTCTTTAAAAAGATTTTAACTAAACATGCAATTACCAGTCAACCTAGCTATTGCATTCCTGGTCACTTAGCCCAGAAAAATGAAAACATATGTTCACACAAAAGCCTGCACATGAATGTTCCTAGCAGCTTTATTTGTAATAACTGACAACTAGAAACAGTACATATATCCTTCAACAGATGAAAGTTGAAAATTATAATACAGAGATCATAGAATACTACTCAGCTAGTAGTGTTCTAGCTGAAAATCATGTATTCTCAGCTACAAAAAGAGCAAACTTTTGATATTATGAGTGGGAAAAACCAATTTCAAAAAAGTTAAGCACTGTATGATTTCATTTATATGCCATTCTTGAGATGACAAAATTGTAGATTTAGAGAAAAGATTAGTAGCTGCAGGGATTAAGTTCAAAGAAAGAGAGAAGTTCAGGTCAGTTCAGTTCAGTCTCTCAGTCGTGTCGAACTATTTGCGACCCCATGAATCGCAGCACAGCAGGCCTCCCTGTCCATCACCAACTCCCAGAGTTCACTCAAACTCATGTCCATCGAGTTGGTGATGCCATCCAGCCATCTCATCCTCTGTCGTCCCCTTCTCCTCCTGCCCCCAATCCCTCCCAGCATCAGGGTCTTTTCCAATGAGTCAACTCTTCACATGAGGTGGCCAAAGTATTGGAGTTTCAGCTTTAGCATAGCATCAGTCCTTCCAATGAACACCCAGGACCGATCTCCTTTAGGATGGACTGGTTGGACCTCCCTGCAGTCCAAGGGACTCTCAAGAGTCTTCTCTAACACCACAGTTCAAAAGCATCAATTCTTTGGCACTCAGCTTTCTTCACAGTCCAACTCTCACATCCATACATGACCACTGGAGAAACCATAGCCTTGACTAGACGGACTTTTGTTGGCAAAGTAATGTCTCTGCTTTTGAATATGCTATCTAGGTTGGTCATAACTTTCCTTCCAAGGAGTAAGCGTCTTTTAATTTCATGGTTACAGTCACCATCTGCAGTGATTTTGGAGCCCCCAAAAATAAAGTCTGACACTGTTTCCACTGTTTCTCCATCTATTTCCCATGAAGTAATGGGACCAGATGCCATGATCTTCATTTTCTGAATGTTGAGCTTTAAGCCGACTTTTTCACTCTCATTTTTTACTTTCATCAAGTAGGTGTGACTAAAGGATGGCAACATGAGACATCCTTTTGGTGACAATGTTTTGTATCTCCATTTGAACTTTTGTGAGAAAATGAAGATATTACAATAGCCTCCTGTGATACTTCTTCCAATTCCTTAGAGTCACAGAAAGCAGGTTTCCCAATTATTAGATGGTTTAGCTAATTCATAAATCCAGAACAAAAAAAAAAAAGAGAGAGAGTTTTACTGATAACACTTTAAGGATTTGAAAATGAGTAATGAATTCTTTTTCTGAGTAAGATGATCTATAAAGAAAAGCTTCTGATATATACGTGGGGAATGATCTAAAATTTCTGCTATGTAATTGGAATACTGGGTAGATTCACACGAGGAGTAGATTAATATCATAAATAAAACTAATCTTTAGGATGAGGTTAGAAGACTTGGTTAAGACTTCAGCATTCAAGTTTTATTCATTCAGCATTGAATACATTCAATATGTATGTATTCAGCATACATACATAACTTGAATGTATGTTTTGGCTACATCAAAACATACAAATGGTTAAATCACTATTTCATCATGATGGATTGACGTCTAGTCCTTCATCTATTAATTCTCTTGTTAAAATGTTCCAGAACCTGAGTAAAATCAGGCCTTATTTTCTGTTACAAAATTTTCTAGGTATATTTTTCAATGTTTATAAACTGCTAAGTTTACCAAAGGGGTAAGAAAGTGACCTCATCTGAGTTAAATTTGATGTCAGTTAGCTTAACTTGTATTTTCACATAGGATAATTTAAAAAACAGTACTAAAGCCTTGTGGTTCCAACGGTAAAAGTATCTGCCTGCAATTCAGGAGACCCGCATTCCATCTCTGAGTTGGGATGATCCACTGGAGAAGGGAATGGCAACCCACTCCAGTATCCTTGCCTGGAGGATTCCATGAACAAAGGAGCCTGGTAGGCTACAGCCCATCAAGCTGCAAAGAGTCAGATTCAACTTTGCAACAAACTCTAACACTAAATATGAACATTAGTACTCCCTTTCAAAAAGGCCAAAAAAAGTCTTGGCATTGTGAATTTGAAAAAAAAAAAAAACCTAAGTTTAATCAAATCTCTCACTGATTCATGTTGAGAAACATTATGTGCAAAATTATTATAGATTTTATAAGGATTATATGCAATTAATTTAAAGATACTTATCAGGACATAAAAAATTTCAAGGACTGGGGGAAAGATGAATCTAGTAAGTAATCTCTCAGAAACCAAGGACATGCCAAAATTTTCCATTTGTTATTTAATTTTGAACATTAGAACAAAAATTTAGCACGACTGGGAAAAAAAAGCATGTCTCATCATTTCTTGCCAAAGCCTTCATAACCATTTTATTAGGGAGGTGTATTGAATAAAAATTTCAGGTCCTAATAAACTACCTACTATCATTTTTACAAGACTATATTTCTCTTGGATTGATTATTTTAATTAAATATGTGTGCATTATTTCCAAAGTTCACTTTTTAAATTTGTTTAAAATTGTTGTAGAAATTCACCATCCCAGGAAACATTCTCCTAAAATATAGTCCTGATGTTTGAAAATAATAAAATTACAGTGTGAATTCTAAATGCAAGTCTAGATATATTCTTAAAATAAAAGGACAAGAAATTTTGCAATAGATACATTTGAGATAAATATATTATCATTACCATTCCTATTATTGGTACTCAAGTAGTTCACTCTTCTGATGAACTTGGCTTTCTTTACTTCAAGATGTCAGTGGTCTTAATTAAGCAAACCAAATGGATCTGTCTTAGTTACTTAAAGCAAGATGAATTATACTAGGAATTATTAGGGCCTTTCAAAGACTACTCAACATGCTGGGCCAAGCAAGAGCAAAGAAACAGGGTAGACACAGCTGCAGATGCTAAGTACAGGATCCAAAATCCAATCTGGTAACCTTGGTGACCAGGAATCAAATGGAGGTTGCAGCCAGGCAAATGAGCAAGACAGAGGCGGTAGTTGTTCCAATAGTTAAGAAAAGTATAGTGATGGAGAACTCAATTATGATAGAGGGCTATATCGCCCAAGTCCAAGCAGGCTTTAAAATATTGACATCAGGGAAGTCCATCAATAAGTAATAAAACTAGTCATGTAGCTGAGGATCTAGAGCTGAGCAGAATTATCATCCAACAATTATCATAATAGGGAGCTGTGGATGCCAGCAAGACCACTTTAGGAAACTATTGCGATCACCCAGGTAAAAGGTGATGCTAGCTTGAATCAGCATGTTGACAATGGGCATGTCGACAATGGTCAAAATCTGCATATATTTTCACAGTAAACCCCACAGGATTTGCTGATAAAGTAGATGTGGGATATG
This sequence comes from Bos mutus, assembly GCF_027580195.1. Classification (NCBI taxonomy): domain Eukaryota; kingdom Metazoa; phylum Chordata; class Mammalia; order Artiodactyla; family Bovidae; genus Bos; species Bos mutus. The sequence continues at coordinate 29,201,182 of NC_091625.1, read as the reverse complement.
AAAGACAGAAAAACGGTATAGCTATTCCTTGGAGGTTGAAACAACATTGAAAATGAAATTATCATGAACATAAGTAATCATAAAATAATATATCATGATATCTGAAACTTAAAGAAGATACTTTTGAGAGTCAAAGAGGATTAATAATTACACTGAGAAAACAGGCAAAATAGGTTTACAGATACCCTACAATTCAATGAGCTGAAAAGTTGAATTGGAGGTGGGGCTGTTGGAATAAGGAAATAAGCTTTGAATATACTGAGTCTAATAGGCCTATAAATCATCTTAAGGAGATGTTGCACACAGACCATCAGACATATTCTTCTGAGTTCATAAAGAGTTCTGAACCATATATAAAAATTTTAGTGCCATCAGTCTATTTAATGCCTTGAGACTGAATAAGAGCAAAAAGGAATTGGTACAGCTACCTAAGAAAGTAGGGAAGACCACTAGACCATCCAGATATGACCTAAATCAAATCCATAACAATTATACAGTGGAAGTAACAAATACATTCAAGGGATTAGATCTGATAGAGTGCCTGAAGAACTATGGACAGAGGTTCGTGACATTGTACAGGAGGCAGTGATCAAGAACATCCCCAAGAAAAAGAAATGCAAAAAGGCAAAATGGTTGTCTGAGGAGGCCTTACAAATAGCTGAGAAAGGAAGAGAAGAGAAAAGCAAAGGAGAAAAGGAAAGATATACCCATCTGAATACAGAGTTCCAAAGAATAGCAAGGAGAGATAAGAAAGCCTTCCTCAGTGATGAATGCAAAGAAACAGAGGAAAACAATAGAATGGGAAAGACTAGAGATCTCTTCAAGAAAACTGGAGATACTAATTTTGCCGCAACATTTCATGCAAAGATGGGCACAATAAATGACAGAAATGGTATGGACCTAACAGAAACAGAAGATATTAAGAAGAGGTGGCAAGAATACACAGAACTGTACAAAAAAGATCTTCACGACCCAGATAATCACGATGGTGCCATCACTCACCTAGAGCCAGACATCCTGGAATGTGAAGTCAAGTGGGCCTTAGGAAGCATCACTACGAACAAAGCTAGAGGAGATGATGGAATTCCAGTTGAGCTATTTCAAATCCTAGAAGATGATGCTGTGAAAGTGCTATACTCAATATGCCAGCAAATTTGGAAAACTCAGCAGTGGCCATAGGACTGGAAAAGGTCAGTTTTCATTCAATCCCAAAGAAAGGCAATGCCAAAGAATGTTCAAACTACCGCACAGTTGTACTCATCTCACATGCTAGTAAAGTAATGCTCAAAATTCTGCAAGCCAGGCTTCAACAATAAATGAACCATGAACTTCCAGATGTTCAAGCTGGATTTAGAAAAGGCAGAGGAACCAGAGATCAAATTGCCAACATCCAATGGATCATCAAAAAAGCAAGAGAATTCCAGAAAAACATATCTTTCTGCTTTATTGACTATGCCAAAGCCTTTGACTGTGTGAATCACAACAAACTGGAAAATTCTGAAAGAGATGGGAATACCAGACCACCTGACCTGCCTCTTGAGAAATCTGTATGTAGGTCAAGAAGCAACAGTTAGAACTGGACATGGAACAACAGACTGATTCCAAATCGGGAAAGGAGTATATCAAGGCTGTATATTGTCACCCTGCTTATTTAACTTATATGGAGAGTACATCATGAGAAATGCCGGGCTGGATGAAGCACAAGCTGGCACCAAGATTGCTGGGAGAAATATCAATAACCTCAGATATGCAGATGACACTAACCTTATGGCAGAAAGCGAAGAAGAACTAAGAAGCCTCTTGATGAAAGTGAAAGAGGAGAGTGAGAACGTTGGTTTAAAACTCAACATTCAACGAAGATCGTGGCATCCAGTCCCATCACTTCACGACAACAGATGGGGAAGCAATGGAAACAGTGAGAGACTTTATTTTGGGGGCTCCAAAATCACTGTGGATGGTGACTGCAGCCATGAAATTAAAAGACGCTTACTCCTTGGAAGGAAAGTTATGACCAACCTAGACAGCATATTAAAAAGCAGAGACATTACTTTGCCAACAAAGGTTCATCTAGTCAAAGCTATGGTTTTTCCAGTGGTCATGTATGGATGTGAGAGTTGGAGTATAAAGAAAGCTGAGTGCTGAAGAATTGACGCTTTTGAGCTGTGGTGTTGGAGAAGACTCTTGAGAGTCCCTTGGACTGCAGGGAGATCCAACCAGTCCATCCTCAAGGAGATCAGTCCTGAGTGTTCATTGGAAGGACTGATGCTGAAGCTGAAACTCCAGTACTTTGGATACCTCATGTGAAGAACTGACTGATTGGAAAAGATCCTGATGCTGGGAAATATCGAAGGCAGAAGGAGAAGGGAACGACAGAGGATGAGATGGTTGGATGGCTTCACTGACGTGATGGACATGAGTTTGAGTAGGCTCCAGGAGTTGGTGATGGACAGAGAAGCTTGGCATGCTGCAGTCCATGGGGTCGCAGAGAGATGGACATGACTGAAGGACTGAACTGAAATGAAGAGCTACCTAGGAGAAGAGGCCAAAGGCCTGAGTCTTGTTTGAGCCACTCCAAAACAAAAGCCAGCCTGAATTCTCAAAAGAACAGGAAGTTATTTGACCTACTTAAGGATACAGTTCTGCCTCATGTACATAAAACTCACATGAATATAAATTGGATTTCAAAAGTTAATACATGATATTTTCTAATACTATAGTGTTGATTGCCTTTTCAAATTTATAAGAAAACAATGAACCTTAAACCACTTCTTGAAATCTAATCAAACTCTATTTATTCACATAGCTAAAGACATTCTTACCTTCTATTAAACAGTATTATTACAATATTCTCATAAATCTTCTGCTAATGCCTCACAAATGGATTTTAAATAGAATACATCACAGTCTGTGTCTTGATTCAACTCACGCTAAATGTTATAATCACTAATAGAAGGCTGCCAAACCCAGGTTCCCATGGGAGGTGTTAAGAAACTGAATAAGCCTTTGTAAAATTATTTGTACAAAATTCACCAGAACAATGTTGAGATGGATCACCAGGCAGAGTATGGACAATATCATCATCCATCAAGCAACTTCTTAGTAATGCAAAAAATAGAAGTCCTTTGGCACAAAATTAAAGACTATATTTTAAAATGAGAAAGATCAACAAAAGAACAATAAAGACTTTAAATTTTAAATGCCTATCCTTAAAAACTTTTCTCAAAAATTCTTCTTTAACTTATTTTTATGACTAAGAGTTTTACATCCATTAAAAATCTGTTTGATTTTCATTCTTTTGTCTTGTGATTAAAAAAAACATTTCACAGCAGACAAAGGAAAAGCTCAATTGACAGCATTTAACATTTAGTTTTGAAGGAATTGGGAGACACTCATGTTTCCCAAGTTTCCTAGTGTCTAAATGATTTTACATTAATAAAATTTATACAATCTTTAAAAAACCTATCTTTAAACTTGAGAATTTTTTACAACAAATAGAGAAAAAGAGAGGAGTTTCAATCTAAGATCAAATTGCTTACAAGATATTTTGTTTATACCTGCATTTGTCATCAAATTGTTTTTGTATCTTCATTAATGTGAAAAATGAACATGGGAGTGAGTTCTAGATAGTGATTTTATTTCCTTTGAATATATACCCAGAAGTGGGATTGCTAGATCATATTTTTAATTTCTTGAGAAAATTATGCCTATACCATAAGCCTATACCAATTTATGATCTCCCTAACAGGATAGGGAGGGATCCCATTTCTCCACATCCATGCCAAAGTCTGTTATTTTCAACTTTTTCATAACAGCCAGCCTAACAAGTTTGAGGTGCTATCTCATTTTGACTTTAAGCTACGTTTCCATAATGATTATTATGAGCATGTTTTCATATACCTGTTTACCATTTGGATGTCTTGTAAGAAAAGTGTCATATCAAGTCTTTTGCCTATTTTATAATCAGATTATTTGGCTTTTTGCTACTGAGTTGTATGAGCACCTTATATATTTTGGATATTAACTCTTTATTGGATATATCGTTTGCAAATATTTCCTCCCTTTCTGTAGTTTGAGTTTTAATTTTGTTGATTGTTTCAATTGCTGCAAAAATAAAAATTCAAGAAATTTTTTAGTTTGATGTAAGTAATCTAGGTTTTGATAGATGTTTCTATTCAAATCTCCTTCCTCTTGAAGATTCAAGGTCCTCTTTAGCCCTCTCATGGACACTAAACTCAAATCCACATCAATGGCATCTCCCCCCACTTCAGGGCATATATGTGCGCGCTTAGTCATTTAGTTGTGTCCAACTCGTTGCAACCTCATGGATCATAGCCTGCCAGGCTCCTTTTCCATGGGATTCTCTAAGCAAGAATATTGGAGTGGGTAGCCATTGCCTTCTCCAGGGTATCTTCCCAACCCAGGGATCAAACCTGCTCCTGCATTGCAGGCAGATTCTTTACTGTCTGAGCCACTTCAGGGCATCAGCAGGTGAATATCTATGGGTGGAAGAGGATAGAGGATTATAAATGATGTTTAGTTTCTTCCTTTTTGTATCTCTATACACTGTTTTCTGTAATAAAAAATATTTTTTAAATTATGGTCAGAAAGATGAGTTGTGTTTCCTGCAACTGAGATGCCAACAATATGGATGTTTTACTCTCTCTGACACAGAACTATGCATATGTCCAAAAGAAAAAAGTGTATACACTTTTGTCTTTAGCCCAGATGTAGAATATGCAGTTCTATTCTTTTCAGAAAAGACTAGACTTGTCCTTCAGTGATACAGGAAAATCACTGGGGTCTTTTAAGGAATCTAAAGCATATTTTAATTTTACCCTTCTACCCAGTTGTTGGAACAATAAATTATGTGCAAATTTTATTTCAATACAGTATCAGATATCTTAATAACAGTGGAATATTTCTTAGTCATTTGAATCTTTAGCGTACATGACACAAATGCAGATTTTTTTTAAAAGAGCTGTGTCGGCTATATTTTATAATCTGTTTGTTGAATGCAGTCATAATATGAAATGCCTACAAAGAACATTTCCTTTCTTCCATTTCATTTTTTAAAGTGTCTCAGAAAACTTATTAGGTAAAGAGATGGAAATAAAGAAGGTTATTGTAGGAATGTTTTCACTTAAGGAGTCTTTCCTGGTTGATATATATTTCTGTGTAAGATTGGGGTGGAGGGGTCTTTCCTCTCTGTCAAATCTTTGATCCTAAAGAAATATTCCAGATGAAGGCAATGAAAGGAATGCTTTTATGAAGTTCTCTCTTTTTGAAGATGGTTAAGTGTTGAAAAGTTGCCCCTTCATTTTACCTGTCTTTGAATCTTATTGTGGTTTGCTTACATTTACCAAAATAAAGATTTAGATAAATAGCACCTATGTTGAGAAAACTGAACATAAAATGAATTTCCAAATTTCTACATTCAAAAATACAGTCACAGTGAAATGAGAATTTCTTTCCGGAGAAAGAAGGAAGAGAAAGGAGAAGAGAAGCTTGCAGAGGCTGTATTTACACAGGCAAAGTAAAGTAGAAAGTTAAGATACTCTCTGGGGAAACTGGTCTCCCTGAAATGGTATCTCACCATGCAACTTTTTCCTTCCCCCTACATCCACTTCCCTGTCCCTCTTCCTTTCTAATCATCTCTTTCATTTCAGAGACACATAAAGATGATTTTCATGCAGAAATGCCCGAAATCCATTTTCAGTGTTTCCAAAGAGGCTTCAACAGAATCATATGAATTTTATTAACTCTCCACTACATTTTTTTTCTATCTAGACTTAGAGAAAGGGTGTGAAAGCTTGTCCTTCAGCTTCTGTCAGCAAATGACACATTCTATTCTTTTCAGAAAAAACTAGTCTACTGGGAGTTCATTCTGGTAGATGTGTAGAAAAGTCTAGAAAGATAAGTTTAGATAGTCTCAGTTCTTCCAAGATTTTTTCAAAAAGTACCTTAGCCTCCTGAAGCACTACAGAAAGGGAAGGAAGTGGTATGATTCAAAATACTTTTGCCAGAGTGAGATTCTCGAAGGGCCTGGGATGTTTACAGCTACAGACAGTGTATGAGATCAGTATGTCATATTCTCGTCTTCTTCTTTTGGGTCCCCTCTACCAGCAGGATGAGTATGGGGAAGGCTTTCAGAATTTCTTAAAAAGTAACATACACAAAAGTTTCCAACTGAACCTGATCTGTTACTCATCTGCTCCTGGGTTTGCTTTCCTTTGGAATCATAATTAAAAACAAACACAATTTCTTAGTAATACTAATGTAACCCTGTAATTATGAAGTACATAAAAAGAGCTAAATTTCCATTTTCCATATTTATGCTGTGCTTTCCAGGAAAAGAGATGTGTATCTAGAAGCAGGAGCAAAAGGAGGATGGACAGTGTTTCATCTGTGCATCAGTAATAAGATTTGAAAGTTCTTCAGTTAAAAAAAAAATGCTTTTTGCTTCCACAATAAATAAAACTACACTTAGGTATTTAAATATGCTCCCTATTAAGATACAAAGAAGGCGAAATTTTCAGTTTTGGGTTGATAATCTCTATTGTTCTTCTATAAATTCCACAGGCATATTTAAAGAAGGTGGCTCAGTAGTGGGAACTGTTAAGACATTTCTTTAAATAAAGCACTTTAGAAACTTACATTTCTACAGATTTAGTTAAAACAAAGAAGAAAAATTAACTGCTAGCATTGACAACGTACAGGAGGTGAATTAGTGGGAAGATATGTACTTATACAACAACTTCTTCCTAACAGACTTAAGATTCATTACAAATGTTTAATTATGATTTCATGTAGAGTAAGAGATAGGTATTATATTTTAAAGATTAGAGTTCAAAAACTCTAAAGCAAAGAGAAAGTGAATAACTTTAAAGGTCACTGGCAAGTTCTTCACAGCAGGGAAACTGACACAGGAGTTCTCTGGCAGTCCACACAGTTTGGTATTCGTTAGACTATGTATGATTAATTTCGACATGGACAGACTTTGAACTGCAAACAATTAACAGACTTGAGCTTAAATGTCCACAGAGTAAGAAAAATAGCCTTCTTTTTAGGCAAATATAGTAGTGGCTAGGTGGGCGTGCAACTGACTTCACCAACATACTCTTCCCCGAAATAATTACATCAGCATTCTGGAACACAGGCTGCTGCCCCCTTTAATTATGTGTTTGGATGGCTAGCTACTTTGTGGAATTAGAGAAGTAACAGTTCAGCATCTAGCCTTTCAATTGAACTGGATGACCTTATGTTATAAAGGAGTGGCAAAATAGGAACCGACCACAGGTTTGTCTGCTGGATTCAAAGATATGTTTGTGGGTAGCTATGCTGGATACTGTTGGGAACTTTGTCCATCTTATAATAATTATCTCTTCAAAAGCCAAAAAAATAGGAGAAGAGGAGAGAGGAGAGGAAATAAGAGGCATGGAGTTGATGATGTTGATTATTGAGACTGACCATTTTATCTTTGGAAATTCTTCAAGCCAAAATCTGGGTCTGGTGATAAACAAAAATAGGAGAAGCAAGATGACTCCCCAGAGAGATTCATAAAATATAGATCAGTCAGACACTTTTATTGATGTCAGTCTAATAAAGCCTGCAATTTATCAATTATGTAAATTTTAAACTGTATTAGTTACATACATTCAAATAGTATGCACCTGTGTCCCACGTTGGACTCTTAACAGATTAAATTAAATTGGAACCACATTGTTTTTTATTTTGTGCCAACATAACTGAATCTCAAAACAATGCAATAGGAAATTACTAATACAGTCAAAATGCATTAATAAGGCATACAGTTAACTTTCTTGTCAAGTTTGATATAGAGTTTCTGTATTTTTCCAAAACCAGTTTCAGCCCAACTTCCCTTAGTGGTTTTGAAAACACAAACACAGCAAGTTGAGATGGTGTATTGCCTCCAACTCTATTCCCACAGGTGAATTTAAGTTAGTGCTACACAGTTCAAACTGTTAAAGAATTGGCAGCTGTAATACTGCAGTCTGAAGTCCACTCCAGCAATTCTAAGAGGGAACAAAACAGAACAATTTTTTTTTAAGGAATGTGTATCTCTTTACTAATGTTTCAGAATTTTATGTGCAGGAAGGATCTTATATAATCCTTTCATCTAAGAGATAAAGAAGCCAAGAACCAGATAGGTTACTTGATTTGTCCAAGGACACACAGTTAATGCTTGGGGTAAGAGGGCCCAGGACTTCAGCTAATAGTGAGGTTTGGTAATGGGAGACTTCATACAGTCGCTGTTTAAGTTTTTGATATGCTTAGCTGTTGTGATTTTTCCCCTGGTTTAACCATCGATATTATAAAGTCTGTCTCACAGTTCTCAGTGGAAAGTAGAAAAAGGGTATGAACTTTGGAAGTATTGAGATAGAAAAACTGACAGGCTTGAAACAGAGAAGACTAGACCGGTAGTCTCAAAAAATGGGATCTTGTCTTTGTTTCAGCTCTTTCTGAATTGCTATGGACTACAGTTTGCTTCAATTCCTTGAATTTATTTTTTCCTTTAGAAAATAAGAACCACAACCCTGTTCATCCCAAGGAGTATTCCAAATGAAATTCAATCATTTAGGTAAAAATATTTTATAAACTGTAAAGTACCTCAAGTGTAGGCCATTACCATCAGAGTGCCACTCAACCTTTTTAAGATCTCCAAATTGGATTTTTCACTGGCAAGACTTAGTGCCAGTACAGAGAAACACTATCGAGACCTTGGTTAAAAGCAGCAATGATTGAAAGTGCTCTCTTGCCAGGAGTTTCAAAAACTAGAAGGGCAAACACACCAAGAGTAGGACCTTCAGGCAAGCAGATCTTTCCACAGGCAGAGACATTTTAACCCTTTTCAGCCTTTTCAGAGTGAAGGGCTGAGATAATTATTCACTTGACTGTCACTCTCCAAAGTAGGTAAGGCAATTATTTCTGATGACATTTATTCCTGAGAGAAAAATAGGTGGTGGTACATCTTATAAAAATATTGTTTGAGGCTCAAGCATTGTTATATAGGAAACATTTTTCTAATGTAATATTTTAAAATAGAATTTATTTTACGTTAACAGGTTCTATAATGTTGTATAAATAAAAAAAGTTTAAAATTCTTTGGAAGGAACAATGGTCTCAGTTGTTAGTCTACCTGTAATTCTGCACCTTTTCCTACTATAATTTTTTATATCATGAAGATATTTTGAAGGTCTGGAGTGAGATTTAGAATCAGTTTATCTATACCAGATGAGTCCTTTTCAGAAGAACTGACTGACTGATTTAATTATAACAAACAAAAAAGAAAGAAAGAGAGAAACTCAATGAATGAAATATACAATAATTTCTCTTTTCTTTATGATTTCTTAAAATTATTTTAAATATAATTTTAATGTTTTCTAGTTCTTTACATACAATTTATGCTGGTTTATCAATATTGTTTTTAGAATCCAAACATTCATAGAGGCAACAATATTTATAATGTTGTTAATGTTATATAATGAAATGTTGTTATCTTCTACTCCAAAGCATCTGCACCCTCTGAGAACATTAATATCTTCTTTCTTACTTACTGTTGATCTTTCTAAATAGTTTATATCTAGTAGAGTGCAACTTATTTATGAACTTTTATAATCTTACAATTAAAAAAAAACTTTCCCTAATTTACCTAATTATTCTCATTTCATTGCTTTAAAACAGAGGGCATGAAAGTATGGTCTATAGGCCTAATCTGGCCCTCTACCTTTTATTGATAAAGTTTTACTGGAATACCACTACTCCCATTTCTTTGCATATTACCCATGAATAGTTTGCCCTATAAGAGCAGAACTCAGTAGCTGTGACAGAGACTGTAGGGTACAAAATCCTAAAATATTTATTATCTGGCACTTCACAAAATAAGTTTCATGACCCCTGTTTTAAAGGATAGTCATCCACTCAATCTTATTAATTGTGTTCAGTTCAGTTGCTCAGCCGTGTCCAACTCTTTGAGACCCCATGAACCGCAGCACGCCAGGCCTCCCTGTCCATCACCAACTCCCGGAGTTCACCCAAACCCATGTCCATCGAGTCAGTGATGCCATCCAACTATCTCATCCTCCGTCGTCCCCTTCTCCTCCTGCCCCCAATCCCTCCCAGCATCAGGGTCTTTTCCAATGAGTCAACTCTTCGCATGAGGTGGCCAAAGTACTGGAGTTTCAGCTTTAGCATAAGTCCTTCCAATGAACACCTAGGACTGATCTCCTTTAGAATGGACTGGTTGTATCTCCTTGCAATCCAAGGGACTCTCAAGAGTCTTCTCCAACTGAGGCCCTTTATTCTTGTAGATCTCTAGGAAACAGTGTGCTTCTCAGAAATTCAATAATAAGGGGCTAAGTATATTCAGAGTCATGTTATTTCCTCCTCAGTGGGAGCTACATGGCACCCAGTGGTTAGCCAGTGGCTACTCATCCTAATACTGTTGTACATCATTAAATATTTAGTTAGCAACTTATTATGTACAAAATTGCCAGACAGACAGCACTATTTTTCTCTTAGAAATCTCATCTTCTATACTACTCATCTTGACTCATCTTCAAGATAACTACCAAAATCTTCCTAGTCCATTATTTAATTAGATCACCCTATTTTTATATTTCTAAAACTTTTTCCTAAAATGGTTCAGATTTTTTAAATTCTCATTCTCTTTCTATCCATATACCTCCTTCTATCCACATAACTTTTTATATCCATATCACTCAGATCATATTAGCCCAGTCTTTCCCTGTTCCTTTCTCAGCCTTAAGTATTCTCTTAAACCACATACTCTGTCTAGAATGTACTTAGCCACCAGCCATCTTCTACCACATGGACAAGGTCAATATCCTAGAAAAGGAAAGGGCAACAAGACAAAGGACACCTTGGTTCCTTAAAGACCTACTGGGGCAGAGCCATCTATTGATCTTGAACCACCCACGTACCTCTGAACCATTGTGTGAGAAAGAAATAAACCTCCTTCTTGTTTAAGCCACTGTATTTTAGGTACATTTGTAACATTAGATCTGTCTGTACTCTAAGTAACGCATAACTAATTTTTATGAATATAAACCTATACTACATGCTCAGTTGCTCAGTCATGTCTGACTTTGTGCAACACCATGGACTATAACCTGCCAGGCTCCTCTGGCCATGGAATTTTCCTGGCAAGAATACTGGAGTGGGTTGCCATTTCCTACTTCAGAGGATCTTCTCAACCCACGATGGAACCCATGTCTCTTGCATCTCCTGTACTGGCAGGTAGATTCTTTTACCACTGTAACAACTGGACCAGGTTCCCTTTAACCCTGTTGGTTTTTTAGTAGTTTTACTGATGGTAACAAGTGAAGTGCAGAATTTTGAATACACCACTAACTTATTTTCTCTCTTCCTATTTACCTCTTTACTCCCCATGCAACTTTAAAAAATAAAATCAAAGTGTTTCTTCCATTATGTGTAAAGTTAATTTGTTTCAAATAGCAATGCATATTATATTTTGCTAAAACTCCAGAGTTCTTCCTATCTTGTGAAACAAATTTTTCATAATTTATTTTTAATTGAAGGACATATGCTTTACAATATTTTGTGATACATTCTCTCAAATAGGGGAAATCTCTATACCTTGATGATTTTGATTCACCAACTAAAATCTCAGAATGATATGACTATCTGTGTCCTGATGGTTGTTTATCTTCAAAATCAAAAAGGGGCTTTTAAAATAAGTTCGTTGCTGTTGTTTAGTCACTAAATTGGGTCCAACTCTTTGCGACACCATGGACTATAACCCACCAGGCTCCTCTGTCCGTAGCATTTCCCAGGCAAGATTATTGGAGTGGGTTACCATTTCCTTCTCTAGGGAATCTTCCCAACCCAGGGACCAAACTTGCATCTCCCACATTAACAAGTGGATTCTTTACTGCTGAGCCACCAGAAAAGCCATCAAAAAAAAAAAAAATTTTGGCGGTGGTTACATTTAAGTTTGGCCATGTTGTCTCCATGAATATTGATAACCAAATATTCCTCAAGCTCCATAAATATTTTTTTCACTTTAAACATAGTTACTTTCATAGATGAGCCAGTATTGAATTATCAAAATGAAACACAGAATGAAAATATTTGTTTTATTTACAGAATAGGAAAAAGTTGAGTAGAAAAGGATCAATTCAACGCTTGTTATTGTTGTCATTCAGTCGCTAAGCTGAGTCCAACTATTTGTGACACCGTGGACTCCAGTATGCCAGGCTTCCCTGTCCTTCACTAACTGCCAGAGTTTGTTCAAACTGAGGGGTTTTTTTTTTGGTGTCAGCTATGCCATTCAAGGAGAAGGCAATGGCACCCCACTCCAGCACTCTTGCCTGACAAATCCCATGGGCGGAGGAGCCTGGTAGGCTGTAGTCCATGGGGTCGCTAGGAGTTGGACACGACTGAGCGACTTCACTTTTCACTTTCATGCATTGGAGAAGGAAATGGCAACCCACTCCAGTATTCTTGCCTGGAGGATCCCAGGGATGGCGGAGCCTGGTGAGCTGCCGTCTCTAGGGTCGCACAGAGTCGGACACGACTGAAGCGACTTAGCATAGCATGCCATTCAACCGTCTCATCTTTTGTCATCCCCTTCTACTCCTACTCTTCATCTTTCCCAGCATCAGGGTCTTTTCCAATGAGTCAGCTCTTCACATCAGGTGGCCAAAGTATTGGAGCTTCAGCATCAGTCCTTCCAATGAATATTCAGGCTTGATTTCCTTCAGGATTGACTGGTTAGATCTCCTTGCAGGCCAAGGGACTCTCAAGAGGATTCTCCAGCACCACAATTTGAAAGCATCAGTTCTTCAGCACTCAGTCTTCTTTATGGTTCAACTCTCACATCAGTACCTGGCTACTGGAAAAACCATAGCTTTGACTATACAGAGCTTTGTTGGCAAAGTGATTGCCCTGCTTTTTACTGTGTCACAGCTTTTCTTCCAAAGAGCAAGCATCTTTTAATTTCCTGGCCGCAGTCACTGTCCACAGTGATTTTTGAGTCAAAGAAAAGATAATCTGCCACTGTTTCCACTTTTTCCCCATCTATTTGCCATGAAGTGATGCAACTGGGTGCCATGATCTTAGGTTTCTGAATGTTGAGTTTTAAGCTAGTTTTTTCATTCTCTTTTTTATCTTCAGTGGACTAAATCAGTAGACTAAAATGGACCAGAATGGGCAAATTTAATTCAGATGACCAGTATATCTATGACTGTGGGTAAGAATCCCTTAGAAAAAAATGGAGTAGCTCTCATAGTCAACAAAAGAGTCCAAAATGCAGTACTTAGGTGCAATCTCAAAAACAACAGAATTTCTCAGTTCATTTGCAAAGCAAACCATTCAATTCAGTGATTATAAATGGTTAAATTCTGGCCAGGGAATTTAACCTTCTGATACAAAAAATTAAAATGTACAGGGAAAAAAATCTTCATACAGTTATAAAATTCTAGGAAGTATAATATGTCAAATATGCATTTTTTAAGATAACAGGCCCTGTAGAAATATAAACAGCCAAGATAATTTTTTTTTTGATCAAAGAAAGCCTCTCTCACAATGATGACCTCAGGAGAAATTGAATAGTGACGTACAAGGAGTTCAGAATCAGGTTGAATAATCAGGTTGAGTGACAGATTTAAAGTCTGTAAATCAGATTTGTTTTAATTGATCAATAAACCAAGGTTATTTTAAAAAACTAATACTGGGGGCGGGGAACTGTCTAAAATGCTTAGGCTTTATTTATGTTGACATTAGTTTTACTTAGAGCTTTTAAATTTTCCAACAGGATGACAACTATAAGATAAATCTCATATACATCAGGGATTTTTGGGGGAGCCTGACAAGTGAAAACAATATACCTTTTCAATGGCAAATAAGAATATGATCAATCACAGAGAAGGAAACACAATTCCTTATATTCAAAGTGCTGAAGATTAAAGGTCTTTCTGTTGAAGAACATTCAGAATAAGCTAGCCCATAAACTTCATGATCCGGTCAGCTCCGATATACCCCATGGCATAAGGATCGCAAGACTGTTTCTAAGACAGGTAATGTCTATAATAACCTGATTCACAAAGGGAAAGTAGAATAAAGAAAAACGTTCTAAGAATAATGGAGAAAAGATAACAAGGAACAGACTTAAGTTACTATAAGTTTGATGGGATAGTAAAAAATGTCACTTTTCCTCTGATGGGCTCAAAAGTATCACATTTTTCAGACTTCAAACAGCTTTAATGTGACTTATTCCTAGTTTACTTCCCAATGGTGGACTGTATTTTTAGCTTGTTAAATATCATAGTAAAGATGTGCAGGCAACACATTTAAACCTTAAGTTTCTCAGACAAGGAGATTGAACTAGTTTGCTTTTATTTAAATGGTGAGTTCACAGGCACCAGCCAAATGTTAAAGTTAGACATTCAAGAATACTGGAGTGTCACTAATTTTAGTAGGCTCGATTTTCCCTTACATTATCATATTATGCTCAAAATAAATTTTAGTCTACTGGGAGTTATAAGGATATGAAATTTTATATCCTTTGGAGATATAAAATATCTCATCTTTGAGAATTTTGCTCTTCTTTTAGCTGGGGAGGAGTATTTCTTCGCAAGTGTCTTGGACTTCAGTCTGAGGAGAGGAGAAAAATAGTATTTATTACAGTGTGGGGTTGTGTTTTTTTGTCATATGGAAAAGCAGTAGAGAGAATAAATGCAATATGTTATGAGAGTTTTCAGGTATCTTAGAATAAACCTTTTTATTTGCATGCTTTTAGTTTCCCCATGAGGGCTTTGGCACTTTAAAAGTCAAAGCAAATTTAACAGCATTTTCCCCCTCAACACAGTTATATGTGTTCAGACCCCTGAAGAAAATGTTTTCTAAGTTTGTTTTAAAAGCCCTTCAGTTGAGTTCACTGCATGTTTCAAGATGTTCAGTGTAGATTTTAATAAGCTAATAGAAGGGACATGACACCACCCTAATGGCAGAAAGGGAAGAGGAATTAAAAACCCTCTTGATGAAGGTGAAAGAGAAAAGTGAAAAAGTGGCTTAAGACTTAATACTCAAAATGAAGATCATGGCATCTGATCCCATCACTTCATGGCAAATAGGGGGAAAAACGGAAACAGTGACAAATTTTATCTTCTCTGACTCGAAAATCACTGCAGACAGTAACTACTGCCATGAAATTAAAAGACACTTGCTCCTTGGATGGAAAGCTATGACAAACTTAGACAGCCTATTGAAAAGCAAAGACATCACTTTGCCAACAAAGGTCCATATTGTCAAAGGTATGGTTTTTCCATTAGTCATGTACAGATGTAAGTGTTGGCTGAAGGCTAAGTGCCAAAGAACAAATGCTTTCAAACTGTGGTGCTAGAGAAGACTCTTGAGAGTCCATTGGACAGCAAGGAGATCAAACCAGTCAATCCTAAAGGAAATCAAGCCTGAATATTCATTGGAAGGACTGATGCTAAAGCTGAAGTTCCAATAGAACTGACTCATTAGAAAAGACTCTGATCCTGAGAAAGATTGGGGACAGGAATACAAGGGGATGACAGAGGATGAGATGGTTGGATGGCATCACTGACTCAATGAACATGAGTTTGAGCAAGTTCTGGGAGATGGTGAAGGATAGGAAAGCCTGGGACACTAGGGTTTTATAAAAACCATCAATCATTTTATTAAATATATTTATGAAGCTATATAATTAGCTGGAATGATTCGAGTAGTAAGCTGAGGTGAGCTGGTGCAGTTACTAAAGAAGTTTCCTTCTACCTGAAATGATGATGCAATAGAGAGCTGGCTACACTGGCTTTGGGCTCTTGCAGAGAAAGTGGTTCTTTAGATGGCAACTACTTATTTACCCTTCTCTGCTTCATGAAAAGCCAAAAAATTAACCTCCAGAACTAATCTGCTGAGTTAAGAAGCCAAACATAATCCATTTGCCCTATCAGAAAACCCAACAGTACCTGGTAAGGAATAAGAGACTAGGCTTCTTGGATAGCCAAGTTTGAGTCTTGGTTCTTCCATCTGAGTGGTAGTACGGCAAGTGAGCGTAGGGAGGAGGAACCTTATGCAGTAAATTTATATTTATATAAATAGTATATTTACCTGTTTTATTAATCAAGCATGAGCTTCTCAAAATGTGCTCCATAAAAACCTGAGGATCACCCAAGACAATCTGAGAACAATGTATTGTTAATAATGATGTTATTGTTTGACATTTTCATAATGTTGACATTTATACTGATGATGCAAAAGTAATATTTGGTGCTGGTGCTTTAGTACAAGTCAGGGCCATGGGACTGAACTATGGTAACAGTCATTGCATTCTGCATCATTACTTGCAGTAAAGATAAAAAATTGCCAGTTAGTTTACTTAAGAATATCATTGATAAATCAGGAAAAACATTAACTTTATTAAATCTAACTCCAGTGTGTACAAGAGTTTATCATTCTTTGTGACAAAATGAGATCATACAGAAGGCCCTCTGGTGTCTATACCAAAGTATAATGAAAATCTTGAGGAAAAAAGCACCTGTCTGCTTGTTTATGTTGTGAGGTTACCTAGCCATAATTTTCAAGGAATTGTTGAGCGAACTCAAAATTTGCTGAGAAAATTGTTGAGTAAAAATTATTTTACTTGAAAAATGACTGACAGACAAGGAATCATTAATCTGACTTGAATGTTTAGAAGATATTTTGCAAAAAATAAATGAACTTCTCAGTTCAAGGATAACAATTGATATTATTACCAGTAATAAAGAATTTAAGCTTTCATAGGAAACTTAGAATTTTGGGAAACTGGTATCTGCCACTGTGAACTTGATTAATTCCAAATACCAAATGTTTAAAGGCTTAACAGAGGAGATCACCGGTGATATTAACAAGTGAGATTTTTTTTCAAATTGCATAATGAAATGTGTCAACCTTTGGAAGATTTGTGTAACTGTGAGTTGACAGTCTTCTGATAAAGCATGCTGTTACTGCAAAAAAAATTAATAAAAGATTCACAGATCCATTCAAAGGTCACAGTAGAGAGTATGAAAATTTCACAGGCATGATTTTAGATTCCACATTGAAACTAACCTTTGAAACAACTGTTGAGAGTTTTGGTGTAGTACTAAAGGAGAATACTCACCATTATCTAAAGAAATTATGAAAATAAAACTCCCTTTTCCAGCTATATATTTGTATGAGGTTGAATTTTATTCATAAACTCCAATCAAAACAATATATTTTAACAAATTGAATACAAAAGCAGAAATGTGAATTCAGTTGTCTTCTATAAAGCCAGATGATAAACACAGAAATTTTCTTAAAGCAATGTCACTTCTCACTATGTTTTTTGCTTTTGAAAATAGTTACTTTTTATAAATATTTTACTTTGTTAACATGATATGGGTTTATTATAGATATTTTTAAAATAAATATTTATAACATTTAAAAAAAATTATTATATGATATGTAATCATAGACAGTCTATAGATATAATCCATACAGGGAAAGTTCTTGGGGTTCTCTTTGGTTTTTTAAGAGTGTGAATGAGTTCTGAGACAAAAAGTTTAAGAACCTCTAAAAACAATGACCTGAGCTTCCACCTTAAGTAGTCAAAAAAAAAAAGAGCAAAATAAAATTAAAGTGGCTTGACAGAAATTATTTAGTAGAAATAAGAGAAAATAAACAGAAAAATTTGATAAAGCCAATAAAAATATCTCTTTGAAAAAGCCAACAAAACTGATAAACCTCTAGCTAGACTGATAAACAAAAAAAGGGAGAAAGAGAATATAAATTACCAAGATCAAGAATGAAAGGGATTCATCACAATAGATTCTACAGATCAGACAAGAAAAATAAAAATATTATAGACAATTTTATGCCAACAAATTTGACAACTTCAAGGAAATGGACAATTTGCTTGAAAACACTTTGCCAAAACTGATGGGGTAAAACAGACAATTTGAATAGCCCTCTTGTAAATAAAGTAAAACTGTTAACCAAAAACCTCCCCTAAAGAAAAATCCAGACTGTTGGTTTCATTGGTAAAATCTATCGAACATTTAAGGAAGAAATACCATTAATCTTATACAAATCTCTTCATAAAATAGAGAAAGAACACTGGACAGTATTTGCTGCTGGACTGGAAATGAGAAGTGAACAAACAAAAAGAACAGGCTGACATAATTTTGGTTTCCACTACCCAGGTAAACTATGGCCATTTACTAGGATAGGGAAGAAATAGATACGTGGGAAGGGAGAAAATATACATTAATAGCTCTGTTAAGAACATTGAAAATTTAACTTACTAAGTTTGTATGACAGGTCTAAAATTGGATCTATGAGTCCACAAGTCTGTAGTATAATATGGGCAAAAGCTACAAGTGTGGGAATTATCAGCATGTAAAGCCATACCTGAGATTATCTGGAGATTGAATGTACATGGAAAAGAGAAGAGCCACAGGACCGGATACTAAAGTATACCAGCATGGAAAGGTAGAACATTGGAAGTGAAGCTGGCAAAGGAAACAGACAGCATATAGGCACTGAGGCAACAGGAAACCAGGATATGTATGGAGATGAAGAAAGCGGTCTTTTCTATCAAATGCAACTGAGAGGGTAGGCTCCATTGAATTTGGCTATACAAAAGTCATTGCTGACCTTGACAAGAGCATTTTTAGGGGAGGATTGGCGAAGGGAGTCTTATTGGACTGAGTCGAGGAAAAGTAGAGAGAGAGAATGTAAACAACTTTCAATAGATTTTATTGTAAAGAGAAGAGGAAAAATGTGTTAGTAGATTGTAGATATGAGGATTAATACATTTTTAAGGTTTTAATTCCAGTGGGGAAAATCCATAAGAGCAGAATGATGTAAAAGAAACAGGGCTGATCTAGGCATAATAAGCAGAGAAAATGGGAGGGGACACAGAGAATTTGAGCAGGTGGGTTTCTGACTTGATGGTGGGAAGATGGTATTCCCATGAGAGGGCTTCGTTTCTTGGTAAAGCATATGGAAAGTCAGCGGATGAACACAAGAGAAGACGGTGGAACAGAACATGAAATACAGGTGCCAGAGATAGGGAAAGTGAACACCCAGGGAGATTTCATAGGATTGTAGGATAGAATTGAGTGCCCATTTGAAAACTAACGTGAATTTAAAAGCATTTAGCTGAGCTGTGAATATCTTCTCCAGCAATGTTCAATTACTTCAACTAGGAATTGTCAAAACAAACAAATTTGGCAGAGTGGGAGAGAAGCAGGGAGGTTGAGTGTTTATACCACTCTCCCTTCTCCCTAATAATAGAGTAAAACAGTGACCAGGGACATTTTGCTTCAAATCCACTGCTAAACAGCGTGTGAAAGGAATTTGTTTTCCAGAGATTACAGTTCCATGTCCATGACTTCCACAGTTTTCAGTGGAAGAGCGGAAAGGTAGTGGTCTACAGCCCTGAAAATTCTGACTTTTAGATTCCACTTTCTTTTTTTTCAGCAGTCATCTGACCATTAAACACGGCTGTCTCAGGTGTTTCTTCTTCTAGAAGGATATGGAGAACTTATCTATAACCCTGCTCAAATTAAAACTTTGTTGCTATGTATTTGTTGAACCTCACATAATTCCTAAACAAGAGAGGATTGGCCTCTTTTTCCTGGTGACAGGAATCAATGTGACAAAATTTTAGACACCAAAGAGCTGATAGGCACTGAAATATCATGACCAACCAAGTTACTAACATTGTCCTCACCCAATCGTTCTTATCCTCTAAAAGACTCACAATGAGGTCATGGCACTTCTGATCTGGAAAAAAGCAGAGATGGATTCTTTGCAGGCTGATGATCTATCTTTAGAGCTCACTGGAGTTCTTGGCTCGTCTAAAGTTCATCATGTGAAATGTTTCAGCCATCTTGACAGTGTTATCACCCAACATGCATGTGAGCTTTGCATAACACCGCTAGCCAGTCCTAAAATACAATACTGGGCTCTATCATTAATTGCTCTAGATTGAAAATTTATTTCAAAAATGACAGCAACAGGCATTTGCATACCTAATTAGTTTTCTACCATGACTTCATTTTGTCATTGGTAGTTACAAGTAACTACTTATAACAGCTAATATTTATTGAGTATCATTCTAAATGTTTTATGTAGATTAACTCATTTAATCCTTGCAGCAACCTAACACGATAGATACTATTATCCTGCCCATTTTAAAGTAAGGAAACTGGGCCACAGATGGAGTAACCTGCTCGAGGTGAAGGTATGATGTATCAGAGCTTCAGTTTGAACCTTGCGTCCTGGCTTCAGGAGGTAATCATCATCACGTAATCACATGAACTGCCCCACAATTTACCAGGCTTAAATAAAATAAATAATTATTTATTAGATTGTGTCACTTTGCTTCTACTAAAATTTTATTTTAAAATACCCTATGTTGTTGTTGTTGTTGTATTTAAAATAGTATAAGTTTGGTCATTTAACTTGAAGAAATTGTGTGTGCATGAAAAAGAATCAGCCTAGCTGACCTAATAGAATTCTCTAAATTCTCCTTTCTGTATTATCATCAGAAAAATGTAAATTTGAACCATATAAAATAGCTCTTATTTTTATTTTTAAACCAGCAAACCTAGCAATTTTGTGTGGCTCAGCTTAACACAAAGAAGTCACAAATCCACATTCAGTCTAGCTCTCTAATTTATTCTGGTATCTTGATTTCCACTGCCATTCACAATCTCTTTCTTGCTCTCCTTTGTGTCAGGTACAACGACCATCTCTCAATGCGAGAGCAAGTCAGGGCTAGGGAATAAACTGTAGCTGAAGGACAGAATCATTTCTTACAAGACAGTAGTTGGCCACTGATGTCTGAACACTTCTGACCTTGGCCTCATGTGCCCTGGGAGCTCTTCAGCCCAAGTGCTCAATAAGGAGAGGTGTGACTTGCCTCTGAAAGTAGATTCAATCTGAGCCCTTAGTACTTATTGTTTTTCAAAGAAACTCCTCTTGAAACCTAATAGTAAGAGTCGGTCTTTCAGATGGAAAACTTCATTAGTTATAATAGTTCCAAGAAGACTGTCAGACACTCAGGAATCCTAAGACCTACAACATGCAAAATTCCACATTTCTCCCACAGGAGTTTTCAATGCTAAAAACAGCATCGATGCCAGTCTTCCTGGCAAAAACATTGCTAATTGACAATCAGAAGCATCCAGCTAATGTGTCTATTGAGTGTGAACAAGAGAGGTTGTCACATCCAGAAATTCCAAAATAGTTTTCTTTCTTTAGAAAATGCGTTCCTTCCCAGGACAAGTAGCAGTTCTCTTCCATGCTGTAGTCTGTGTCATTGGTCACAGCTGAGGCAGAACAGAGGTGATTTCTGGGCTACCGCAAGTGTCATTTTCTGTATTCGGCAAGGGTAACAGTCTGGATGTCCTCATCACATGAAAAGGTTGATAAGCATGGTCATTTTAAAATCTGCCCAGAAAGCCTATCAAAGGTATGAAAGGTGGCACCCAGAAGATAAATGGCAGGGTCAGGGAACAGGAACATGCTTGTTATCGTTGACACAGACCATTCTTTCTGTCAACAAGATATCACCAACACGTCTTTTGCTGTGAGGTGATATGTTAGGGAGATACAAATAAGAGAATATAATCCCTATTCACTTCAGAAAGAGATAGGCATGAACATCTAAAAATGACACACCAATATGAAGCAGGCTGTAGAATAGCTAAAGATACTTGGTCTTATAATCCCATCCTCCCAAATTTCCAATAGCATTTAACCAAATTAGAGTTGTTGGATAAGAAAATGTATAGTCTTATAAACATTGTAGAAACCACCTCCATCAGCCACCATATATTAATATATCATGCTGGAAAGACTGTCTACAAATAGAATGATGAAAAGAAAGAAACAAGCTACTAATAGCTGGGAAAAAATGCACGCACTTTCTTCATAATACTGAAAGTAGTTCTGCCCTTGGCAGGAGCACGGATGCCATATAATCCAACTGTGTTCTTTTGAATGAGGAAACTGAGCCCAGAAAAGCCAAGCAATATGTATTTTTAAAGAGCATTTCATTAAAATTCAATACAATCTTCCGTTTTAAGAATTATTCAATCATTTTGCTTCTATCAAGGTTATAGAATGCTTGAGCTACCAAAGCCTGGCTGGAAATTGAACACTTCCAGCCCTGTTTAATACTTAGAAGCCAGTGAGGTATATGCTCCGTGTGATTCTTGGAAAAGAAAAACATACACATGTTCTTACGTCTCACCTTCTTCAGATATCCCAACGAGCCACGCTCTCAACAAAAAGATAAGATACTAAAACAGGTTATTATGGAAAAATAAGTGATTTTGAGGTCAGAGGAGTTGGGTTCCAAACACCTAAGGCTGTTTGGTATAAGGTACATTTCTGCCTTAGCCTTGTTTTGAAAAATTGTAAAATGTACTTAATACTACCTGATCTGCTGCAGAGTGCTTCAAAGCAAGATTTAAGCCTTGAACAGAATTATTTCCAATTAATGATTGTACATGCATTTGGATCATAGGTATGTGGTATGCTGCTGCTGCTGCTAAGTCGCTTCAGTCGTGTCCGACTCTGTGCGACCCCATAGACGGCAGCCCACCAGGCTCCCCAGGGATTCTCAAGGCAAGAACACTGGAGTGGGTTGCCATTTCCTTCTCCAATGCATGAAAGTGAAAAGTGAAAGTGAAGTTGCTCAGTCGTGTCTGACTCTTAGCGACCCCGTGGACTGCAGCCTACCAGGCTCCTCTGCTCACGGGATTTTCCAGGCAAGAGTACTGGAGTGGGGTGCCATTGCTTTCTCCGTAGGTATGTGGTATAATGACCAAACATAACACTTTAAATTCTATTTCAAATAGTAAAAATTGAATTGTACAAAAATGAAGTTTAAAAATAAATATAAATAATAACTCACAGGGTTATTTAGAAATTAGATGAGATACTGTGTTTTAAAGCACAAAATATTATGTAAAAATATGATAAATACTTAGTATCCTTTATTCATTAATTAATATATTCAACAATATTGAATACCTACTCTGCATAAACCTATTACAATGATTTTATTTTGAGTAATAGAGTAATGAATTTTACACAAATCCTATCTTGAGGGTTGTTAGTAAAAATTTCTTCAGTAAAATGGAAAAGAAGTGTGATTACAGATGAATGGCCAAGTACCCTTTGATTTTTAGGACTTCATACACAAGTGTAACCTCTTCACGGGTTTTCCCAAGGCATTTAAATGGCATTAAATCATATTCTCACTACAACAATCTTATTCAGCAAAAGCATTCTTACTTCATTTTAAAAAATCTTTGTTCTATTAGGAGAAAGTATTAAAGCTCTTAGACCTCTTTATTATAAAAATCATCACCAAATCCATTGAACTCTATGTCACTTTGTCTTTATGCCTTTAGCATAGAATTTGCTAATTTACTCTTGGCATCATGAAAAACACTGTAATTTTTAACTACACATACAGAATATTTTGATTACATGAATAAATATTTTAGGAAAGATTATCTCCTCCTTCATTTAAATTACCTTGATTTTTCATTGCCTTCTGATCTTGACCGTTATAACGCTATACTGTAGATTAGAAGCCTGAGTTTGCCACTTTTAAAATTGGAGATTTTGGTTGAATTATTTAACATCCCTGAACATTGGTAATATTTGTACAAGAGGGATGAAATCAGAGGTTCTTTAGGAAAATTAAATGAAGTCATACATGTTTATGGCTCAGTACAGTGCCTGGCATCTCATACATCCTCAATAACAGTTTTTATTGTTTTCTTAATAATCCATTTTGGCATCACACTTGATAATAACAGTGACTTTACCTTCTTCAAAACTGTTTTCTCATAAATTTTGGAGTAAGTACAATAAATGAGAAATATACTTTCAGAGTAGCATCCTGCTCATTTTAAAATTCATAAAAAGGGCCTGGCTGTAATTCTACTATAATAATTCCACACCACCCTTTGTTATTAATTTTACAAAGCATTCTTAATAACCTGTTCTGGCCTTTTAAATGTGAGACACTTCACTTATCCAAAGCTCTCCCACAACCTAGCCAAGTCCTCGTGGGCCTGAGCTTGTCCAAGCTGAAGTATTATACATGTGCTTTCAAGATGGACCTCATTGGAAAATTTTTTTCAAAAGATAGCAAGGTCCCTTCAGATTTTATGATCTTTAACAGTCATTGTCTTAGATGTTGTTAAGAACTCAACAAGATGTCACTGAGAATGTGGGTTCCATATGTATTAATATTAAAACTTGCAGAACAAACAGCAAGGAAATAGCAGTGAAAAAGACAGACATCATTCTTGTTTCTTGAACTTATCTCCTGGTGGGAAACAAAAAGTAAACACAAGCTTAAAAGAAAAAAAACGTGATACTTTTAATAAGTAGAATGAGCTGATATAACAAACATCGAACTGAAATGTTGGAGGGTGCTGTGGATGGATGACAGTGGTCAGAACCATGGTTAGGTAGACGAGATGCTGAGAATGTGGTGTGAAACCCTATAAATAATTGTTGAAAGGAATCCAGACATACAGGGTCTTGGGGGAAAGTTTAGAATTTATTCTAAGTGCAGCCAGAAACCACTGAAATATTTTATATTTGGAGTGATGTTATTCATATTTTAAGATCACTTTTTCCCTCCAGTAGACTAATCAAAAGTTGTTAAAACAGAAATGCTTCTTCAGATAAAATTTGACTTTTTTTTCATTTTGGACATGATTTCATTACTTAGTCAGTTCAATAAATCTGTCACATCACATGTCACTGAAACTCTCAGGGTAAAGATAGTGAAAAATGGTCCACATGTTTATCTATTGGTTAATTTTGATCATTGAACCCCTATATATAGTACTTTGTTATTGTGCCTATGAATCATTTGTATTTCAAAACTGTGTGTTAAAATTATATTTCCTCTTTACAGGTCCAGTGTTTCATACCCTGTGCTATGCAAAGAGAAACATCACTACCATCAAAATCAACTCTATTTTTTTTTTCTAGTACTCTGTGCCACAGTCTAATTTGCTTTGTATTTTAACCATGAGAGATTCATACAACTTTTTTCCCTTAGAGTTTCAGTTCTTTTCCTTTTTGGTGGAAAAAAAAAAATCTGTATTCACAATATTCCACAGCTTCCCATTGTCTTAATCTGGCCATTTACTGCATGGAATCTTTCTTCTTTTTCCTGGAGATGTACTCTCCCTGAGCACACCAATCTCCTGCTCCAACCTGAACCAATATGTTCTAGATTGTCTGCACAGCTTACGTGCTAATACTTCCCTTTCCTAATTCCTGAGTCTGATGCTTTCTTGGATTTCAGATCTTCCATGGATTTCTCCCATACACTACTAAAGTAACACCTTAAACAATTTTTCAAGGGAAAAATGCATGGATGGTAAGACTTCACAATCTTAGTATGTTTGAAAATATTTCTAATTGGCCTTCACATTCAGTTGACAATTTTAGCTGAGAATAAAATCATAAATTCAAAATCTTTTTCCCTCAGAATTTTAGAATTGTCCCTCCACTGATTTCTCTCCTCCCTCTTTACCCTCACCCCACTGATTGAAAGTAAGGTTCCTCCTCTTTCTTTGCCACTATATTCTCCTCCTATTCTTTATATTCTTATATTCTCTTCATATTTCTGACAAATTTTGTAATCTTGTCTTTATGCTTTGTGTGTAACTTTCATGTATCTGGGTTCAGTTCAGTTCAGTTCAGTTCGGTTGCTCAGTCATGTCCAACTCTTTGCAGCCCCATGAACCACAACACGCCAGGCTGCCCTGTCCATCACCAACTCCTGGAGTCCACCCAAACCTATGTCCATTGAGTCAGTGATGCCATCCAACCGTCTCATCCTCTGTCGTCCCCTTCTCCTCCTGCCCTCAATCTTTCCCAGCATCAGGGTCTTTTCCAATGAGTCAGCTATTCGAATCAGGTGGCCAAAGTATTGGAGTTTCAGCTTCAACAACAGTCCTTCCAATGAATACCCAGGATTGATCTCCTTTAGGATAGACTGGTTGGATCTCCTTGCAGTCCAAGGGACTCTCAAGAGTCTTTGCCAACACCACAGTTCAAAAGCATGAGTTCTTCTGTGCTCAGCTTTCTTTATAGTCCAACTCTCACATCCATATACTATCACTGCAAAAACCAAAGCCTTGACTAGACAGACCTTTGTTGACACAGTAATGTTTTAGCTTTTTAATATGCTATCTAGGTTGGTGATAACTTTCCTTCCAAGGAGTAAGCATCTTCTAATTTCATGGCTGCAGTCACCATCTGCAGTGGTTTTGGAGCCCAGAAAATCACTGCAGAAAAGTATCTGGGTTAGGCTATGGTAAACATTTCTAGTCAGAAGAAATTTTCTTTTATTAGATTTGGAAATTTTTGTTTTTATTATTTATTTGATTATTTGCTCCTTTTCACATTTTCTGTTTTCTATTCTGAGACTCCTCTCCAGTGAGATGTTCAGAAATTGGGCCTTTTGGAGGAATCCTCTATTTCTCTTATCATTTTTTCATGTTTTCTATTTCTTCTTCCTGTATATTAGAAGGGTTGATCAATTTTATCTTCTAACTCTTTCATTAAACCATATTTTGGTAATACTCTTTTTTAAATATCCAACAGCTTCTGGTTTCTCTGATCATTCACATTTAAAATTATTTTCTTCTGTTTATGTGACTATAATAAATTTTGAATTTTCCTAAATATAGAAATTTTCATTTAATATTCTCTTTGATTGCCTGAATTATCTTTGCTTGCCCTGAGTTTTGTTGTTTTGTTAATTATGATCTTTCTCTTCTACGCTGCTGGTTTTTCTCACATACCTAATGGCCTCTACATGTCCCTGTATTTTTAATAATAAATAAATAGGCTGATGATTCAAAGTAGCTGGGTGGTTTTCTCTGCTGTTGCTTTTATACATCTATTTTTTGAAAGGGTAGGAAGACAGAAACCTGAGTCATCAGGCAGAACCTGTCAAAGGGCAAGTTTCAAGTTGGAGAGTACAAATAAGAAGTTTACCTGGAGGTTTAGGTCCCCAGATATCAATGTACATAGGGTTTTACTCTAGGCTATAAAATCCACCTCAGGCAACCTCAGCTCTTCCTCAGAAAAACTGTTCAATTGTTCTAGAAAAAGCCCTTTGCTGTTTTTTTTTTTTTTTTTTTGCATGTGGATAAATTCCAGCTGCCTGTTTAGCATCAGGCATGTGAAGGGGGGCCTTGCAAGACCAGAAGAAGCATTTTTTATAGGAGATACCTTCAATGGTCCCGATTTTCTTACCCCCAAGATTTTCTCTGAGATTGGCTCCCCCGCTCCCCTGTAGCCCTTACCTAGAGTGATCTGGATCATAGTTTCTTTTGCTCTGTTTAGTCAGCCATTCACTTCATCTACTCTCTGCTGTCCAGAAATGTGTTTTATTGTTGCTTTGCTGAAGAGTACATGTGGTGGCAAATATTGTGGCAGCCATTTTTGGAAAATACAATCTCCCACACTAGGAAATGCTACAAAAATACCTACTAGTCAATTTCAGCACAGCACAAAGATGGAACAGGAAAACAACTCATTTCATCTTTATATTCCAATATAAAGAATTGAGTTAAAATATACTTGTTCAGAAGACATTTATTCAGAACATAAACTTTCCTACTCTTTATTTTTTGCCCATGATTTGCTGGCCTTTATTATTTGCACTTTATATTCACTAAGACCTTTAGGATCTTGGAATTCAACTTAAATAATTCAATTCAACTTAAGGAAAATCTATTGATACTCTCTGTTTCAAGAGAAGTTCTAAGTATGCTCACAGTTTTTATATTGTCTTCTCTCTGACTCAGAAATGAGTATTCCCTAATTTAAACATATAACTTATCTTGTAGTTTTTATCTGCACATAATATGGCACCTTGAATGACTTGATTGTAAGGTCTATGGGTAACAGACAAGTCTTTCCCATTTTTATATGCTACCTAATGCCCAACACTTAATAAGCATTAGTCAGATTCATAAAGAGTTTGCCTTAAAAGCTCAGTTGCTAAATTTTATATCTTTTGGTAAGAGAAGAATTCCTCAGGCATATTTATTTTTGTCTTATCTAGAGTCTTAAACATGTTGTTAAATGATTTCTCAACCTACAAAATACTGGTGCAGTGAAAAAAAAGCACTCTCTCCTAGACTATGAAGGGGGAAATGACTTAAGTCGCCAGCTAACAGGCATTAGACCAAAAAAATCATCAAAAACAGCCTGAACTTGTAAAAGCACATTAGTATTAGTCTATTAAGACTATTCAGTGTAGGACAAACAAGCACTAGTAATTTCTAACAGTCTCCCTGTACACAAGCCCACTGTCATAACCATGGTTGGGCGTTAGAGCCAAGCACAGGAATTTGGAGGTCCAAATGCTTAGATTTACACTCTGTCTCTTCACTAAATGGTTATATGGCTTTGAAGATGTTGTTTTCCCTATCTGAGCTTTGATTTCCTTATATTTAAGAAAAACATTATGATTCTTATGGCTCTTAGAGCATAGTAAAACAATAAATATTAGTTATTGCTATTCTCTTAGTCTTCCACACAAAAATTACTTTGAGCTTCCCTGGTGGCTCAGATGGTAAAGAATCTGCCTGCAATGCAGGAGACCTGGGTTCAATCCCTGGATTGGGAAGGTCCCCTGGAGAAGGACATGGTAACCCACTCCAGTATTTTTTCCTGGAGAATCCCCTTGGATAGAGGCGCCTGGAAGGTTACAGTCCATGGGGTTGCAAAGAATCTGTCATGATTGAGCGACTAAACACAGCGCATAGCACAGATAACTTCATTTTATTACAAGAATGGGCAACATTTTGGAAAGATTTCCATCTAAAATGAATCAAAGGAAAAACAGGAAGTAGGAGAGGAAATTGATATTTATATAACAGCTATCATTTTTAAGCAGCTGTTGTGGTCCAGTCACTATAACAGAAATTAGATATAAACTTCCCCATTAAAAAAAAACACTATCAAAAGTATTTTTGTCTTTTATGTATGAGGGAACTAAAGCTCAGAGATAATCCCATTTATTTTTTCAATCATTCAGGTAACATTTATTGAGTCTTCTGTCTACAAAATATTAGCATAAGAAGCAGAGCCTCTAGACCCGGATCCTCTTCTACCACCATAATTTATTTCAAAATGTTATTTAAGTGAAATTACTTTCTATACTATATAAGTGTATGTATACATCAAATATAAATTTTAATATCACAAACTTAAGTTCTCATAGTTATGAAAACATGCTCAATAAATGTTCAAAAGATATCTACATATGAAAAAACATGAGAAAGATAAAAAGTATAACAGAAATATAAACCCTTTTAATACAAGTATTTTAATAAGCAATTCAAATCTCATACAACACTCTCTAAAATTACAAGTCATGATCTTATGACATTAAATATTTCCTAAAATAGTACATATTTTTAGGAACCTTAAAATATCTGTCATCATCCAAGAAGTTTCTTTATGATATCATCCTCATAGGATTCAACTACACAAATACAACAGCTGTTTGGTTTTTTTTTTTTTTCAGGAAAGGAATGGTTTACCTCCCCATGCTTGCTAGAAGTTCTGGGTATTTTGCTAGTTGTTACCATCTTTAAATTTGGCAACTCCGAAATAATGTAGGCAAAGGACTAGATTCCAGTGTCATTTTAATAGGACATTTAATAAATAGCATGATTTATTGGCTTACTTGCATGGACTCTCAAAGCTGTGGCTACTTGTCAGCTCTTGAAGGTTGCTTTGATTGGGTTGAATATTTCAGCTGTGATTCAAGTGGTTTCTTCCTCTATTTTTCACTGAAAGAGTAGTTTCCTGGCTCCAGCACCCTTCTGGAGGAAAATGATGGATTCAAAACAGAGATATTAAATCTAAGCATTTTGAACTTTTATCCATATTCATCACTTTATCATCCCATATCTAAACCATCACTGACAATGTGGCAGAAACCACACCACCTTAGAAGTTCTGATACTGGCCCTGACATTCCTTAGTTTTATGACTTTGGCTAAGGCCTTTAACCACTGGGTCTCTCAGCTTCTTCATCTGGCAGTTGGATTATAATATATCTCCCTTGCAAAGATAAGACAAATAATAATTATGTGATGCTTATGCAAAAAGTTTACAGTTTTTGAAGTACACGATTATGCTTCTGTGTGTGAATCAAAGACCAACCCTGAAAATGGTAGCCAATTGTACCCTACCCTGTCTTGTCTGAGTAGGTCCCTTATCCTCTTATCAAATCCTCTTCATATGTCAACAAGCTTTATAGTCACAATAAAGTCACAAAACTCCAGTCTCTTCACTGGAGTTTATAGTCCAAACTCACAGTTCAGTGTTATTAGCATGCCCTAGTTATCTTTTTGTTAAAGGTAATGCGTTAAGTGCTTTAGAGTTTATAAAGTTCTATATTATTAACTTGATTCATACAACAACTCAGGAGTCCGCCTGTGGGAAAGGTTATCTTTTTATTGTGGCTGTTGCATCCTGGTTGATGTCCCACCCCCTCTTGCAAATATTTGAAGTAATAGAAGTTCTAAGCCACACTTTGCAGATAAGAAAATTAAGACTCAAAGGGATTAATTGGAAAAATAAGAAATGGAAAATTAGTTGTAAATCTATGGATAAATCTAGATCTCTTATTAATACATATTCCAAGTTTTTCCTACTAGTTGATTATCTCTTTTCTTTGCAATTGTTTTTACTGATATTAACCTTATCTGTTTTAACTTGTTCTACATTTGGCCAGCAGTTGCTAAACTATATCTTTTAAAAAATTATAAATCTCTCACCTACTTATTTTCCTAGTCCCAAAGAAATACAATATGATATGATAAAATAGTGAGATGAGAGGGAAAAATAGCCAACATTTTATATTAAGTTCACAAAAGCAACCAATTTAAGTATTCCCCACAAATTATAAGTAATAAAACATTAGGAATAAGCTGCCTTCTAACACATCTTGAGACATTATTTTGTTGGAAGTACTTTCATTTATATAATATCAATTATGATGCTATTCAACTCTACACTCAAAACATAGCCCAAAACCAAATGTAAATTTTGTCTATATTACTGTCACAGCTCCTCTGTATTTTTTTTTCACTATTATTCCTATTCACACATAATCTGATACTCAAAGATTCAAATGTTCATATTTCAAAAATACAGTCTTCTTTGAGAAGAAATAGGTCAGATTTCTGTAAAAAAAAATGTGTACTGAGCTATGCAGTAATGATTAAATGCCAGAAAAGTAGCATATATGCTTCAAGACAGTACAAAAGCTATTTAAACATGAGGAAAAAATATTCCTATTCCCATTTTCCCTTCACTTGTACTTGGGTGAATATAATTCAGGTTCAAGCATCAAATCAGCTAAGGAGTAAATAGAGTTAGACCCCCAAACCCCAACTTTAATATTTAATAAAATGTTGAAGACTTTACCACTTCCCTTAAATGTAAACCCTTACAAACATGAAAATAATAAAAATAAATCAGAACATTCAAGTAAATTGTGAAAGGGCATTAATAATAGATGCAATAATTTACATTAGATAAAACAGTATAGTTTTCAAATTTTTCTCATATCAATTCATTGTTTACTGCGTACAATTTCTGGTCCTCAGATCTTATTGACATTCTTCACCATCTAAGAAACCAGGGAAGTTCCCTTCATAATCCTCAATAAATATCAAAAACTGTTAACTGTAGCACTCATTACTACAAAGGAGTCCATAGCAGAGAATCTAGATTTCCTCAAAAAAAAAACTTTCAAAAGGAAATAATGGAATATGACATTTGGACAAGATGAAAAGACTCGTCTTCCTTTGCTGTTTCACATAAAAAATGAAGAGTTTGTCTCATTATTTTGTTTTCCTCTCCTTTTTGACATACTTCTGGCATGTTATATCCTGTTCTCTCTTCAAAGTTTCCACAGTGAAATAAAAAAATTGAAGAGCCCAGCATTTCCGGATGTAATAAATTACCACCAGGAGAAATTAAGGTGATTGTCACCAGTTGTCCTTGAATTTTATATTTTTTCCTTTCTCTAACTTCATGTCCTTCAACACCTACTACATTGCCCTACATCTGCTAAGGTCTCTTAGCAGGACAAACAGTAGGTAAGCCAAACAAAGACCAAAACTCTAAATAGGCTAATAATGGAAATGCAGGTGGAGGGGTTTTTTTCCACATTTTAAAATGGACAAATATATCACTGCCAAATAGACATTTAACTAATAAGAAACTGGCTCAGAAAAAGAAGCAAACTATAAAGAAATTATATCATTGGGTAGAAAATTATATGGAAAGTCAAATCTCACTAAATGTGGTATTTTGTGGTTCTGCTATAATGGAAAAAGACAAAATGACCTTCAATTGAGTTTCCATTTAACATTTAATTTCTTATTCCTAAGGCATTGGATCTGTACATAGGAAAATTCAGAGCTAGAAAGTAAAGGACTTGATCAGTATCCAAACACAGATATTTGGATTATCCATATTAATCCCAATATGGATAAGTAATGAAACAGAAAAATTGTTTAATTACATGACCATTAAACACTTGGGAGGGTCAAAACTAAACCATGAAAAAGAATCAATCTTAATTATTCACAATTTAAAATTTTATATCATTTATTCCATTTTTAATATTGAAGCATGCCTCCTTGTAATTTATGATTTATAGCAAAATTGGGCTTTTTCCTTTATAGAGAAAAGAAAGCAATCCTTTATTTACTAAGGCCTTGAAAAGAAAAGGGCCAACTCTTTATGCTATTTCTTATTATTTGGACGAGAATATTGCTGTATAGAGTCAAGTAATAATTTGGTCTTTGGTCCTTTGGATCTTTGATTTAGTCCTTTGGACTTTTTTGATATTACCAAGTTCCCTATTCAAGATGGAAACCTTCTTTAAATGGCCTGGAGACCCATTTAAAGAAGAAGAATTTGACAAATCAAAGATCAATCATTTGGTTGCCAAGTTCAAGCTCAAGAAGCCAAAGAATATCAGGAAGAAAAAAAGACTAACTGTGCCTCTTGGTGCACCTTGGATGTCCTACTTAATGTTCTTTGATACTGGGACTGATGGGGACATAATAACTACTAGACTAGACATGAACTATCAATCCCTCCACTCCAGACACAAACAGGTACTACTTACTCAGTTAACCAGCGTAATGCTTAATGCCTTTGATCAGATTTACGAAGGTAACAAGGCATAAAGATAAGAATCATTGACAGATCTGAATTCATAGAGATGCAAATTATTTTTTAACATTAATGCTAAATAGCATTTTTTTAAATGTATGCTGCTGAGAAATCATAGGCAAAATGATAATATTAAAATAATTTGTAACAAAGGGAGATGTTAAACACATGGTTCAAGAGGCTGGGAAATACAAAACAGGAAGTTCAAAGTCTCTTTTAAGAAACTCACACATATCTTTCCACAGAATTTCATGTTTGAGATGAAAAAGTACTAAGTTACAATCTATAATAAAGACAGAAAGAGCATTCTTATTCAATTAGACTGCTGATCAGAATAAAAAAGTACCAACAAAAAGAGAATTTATCTGTAATCCCATCATGACTATGCCAGAGGCAGAGGTAAGCTAGATGGTCACCTGCAGCTTGTCACAGGTGTAGTAACCACCTGGAGGAGTCAGTTCCAGATGCAAGATCAGTTGGATGGCTAAGCAGGCCAGAAATACATCCTCTATTAAGCCTATCACAAAATTTGAAGTCAGTACAGTGGAAGTTTAAGAATCTTATTTCAGATGCCATTTCAAGTATTCTGAATCCTTGGTTATAAGTTTTATCAGCACCCTAGATTAGTGGAAAATACAATTCATGTCCTTTAAAATAAAGACTTATTTGAAACCAGCACCATTAAGCAATTCATGATAAACATTGCTTATTTTTAAAGGGCTTTTATTTAGGTTCAGTCTTCTAATGACAGAGGTAATGAATCTTATTTTATCCCATAGACTCCCCTGTTGCCCAGTATCCAGGAAGAAACAAAAAGTATGCTTTGGCTAAGTTTGGGGCTCTCTAACATTGTGAAAATTGGGGCGTTTCCTAGGGAGAAGGATAAGTAGCATTACATAATTAGATGTACCAAATTTTCTGCTTAGCAACAAATTTGTGCAAGCAAAAAAATGTATTCAGCTTGAGTTACTCTGATGAATGCTATAGAGGCCCTTGGAAGCCTAGAAAAATCTTTTAGCCACTTAGGGATGCTAATTTGCAAGGGACAGAAAAGCAATATGCTAATTTTTGTAAACAGCCATTCTTTGAACAAATATTCTGGAATACTACACAGGGACAAGAAGAGAGAGTACATCTCCATTATTCTCAGAGACACATAATAACCTGATCCTGATATTTTAACTCAATGGGGTTTTGTAGAATTTTTCCTTCATGAACAGGACTGAGATTTTTGAAAATGCTTGTTTGGACATAAAGTTCTTGTGCCTCTTCAGTCTGCAGGAGATTTAAATGTTTCTGTCTCCAAGGTAGTGCTTTCTCCCTTCTAAAAATATTTTTGTTGACCTACTTCAATTGGGCTCTTTAGAGAAAAAAATTTAGAAGGCCATCCTTTCTTTCTTTTTTTTTTTAACAAACCCTCACCAGTTCAGAAATTTTACTGACAGCATTTCTGACATAAGTCCTTCTACTTGTGTTTGACACTGCCAATAAGCAGGAATTCATTAGCTAAAAAATGGGTCATTCGACTTTTCAACAGCTCTAATTGCTCTAAAGTTATTCCTTACATTGATTTTTAAATCTTCCTTTCTTAACATTTCTACCCATTCATCTCTACTTAGATATAGAAAAATTAATTCTTTCTCCTATGCAGCAATCCTCTCAATATTTAAAGACAATTATTATAATGTCCTTTTCTAGGAAAATACTGTTCCAGTTTTTTTTAACTTATATCATGTTTGTTGCATATAAGATTTTTAAACTGAGATACAGTTGATTTACAATATTGTGCTAATTTCAAGCATATAGCAAGGTGGTTCAGTTATATGTGTGTGTGTGTGTATATATATATATATATATATATATATATATTTCATATTCTTTTCCATTATGGTTCATTGAAAGTGAAAATGAAAAGTGAAAGAAGTCGCTCAGTCATGTCCAACTCTTTGTGACCTCATGGACTGTAGCCTACCAAGCTCCTCCGTCCATGGGATTTTCCAGGCAAGAGTGCTGGAGTGGATTGCCATTTCCTTCTCCAGGGGATTTTCCTGACCCAGGAATTGAACCCCAGTCTCCTGCATTGCAGGCAGACGCTTTACCGTTTGAGCCACCAGGGAAGATTATGGTTCATTATAGGATATTGAATATAGTTCTTTGTACCAGGATCTTATTATCTATTTTGTATATAGTAGTGTGAATCTGTTAATCCCAAACTCCTAATTTATCCCTCTCCCACCCTTACCCTTTGATGACCTTCTTTGCTATGTCTTGTGAGTCTATTTCTGTTTTGTAAATAAGTTCATTGTATCACTGTTTTAGATTCTATTTATAAGTGATATCATTTATTTTTCTCTGAGTCATTTCACTTAATAGGATAATCTCTAGGCCCTTCCACGTTACTGCAAATGGCATTCATTCCTTTTTATGACTAATATTCCATTATATATATATATACACACACCACATCTTTTTTATCCATTCATGTGTTGATGGGCATGTAGGTTGCTTCCATATGTTGGCTACAGAAATGGAGCTGCTATGAACATTGGGGTATGTGTATCTTTTCAAATGAGAGTTTTTGTCTTTTCTGGATACATCTTTTCATATATATCCAGAAAAGTGGGAGTGGCGTAGATGACACTATAACAACCCTATTATTAGTTTTTAAAGGAACTCCCATACTATTCTCCATAGTGGCTGCATCAACTTACATTTCCACCAGTGTATTTGTTATCTCAGACATTGTAATATTTGTAGGGAAGAGCTTGTTTGAATTTTTAAAAGTTTTTATGTCTCTGTAAAACATTCTGAATATATAAAATATATAGTTATAATTTTTTATGTCCTTGTTTGCTAATTCTAGCATCTGTTTAAATTTTAGGTATATTTTAATTGGTCTTTTCTATTTATTATGGGTCATATTTTTCTTTTCTGAAAATTGAATAATTTTTAATTAAATGCCAAACACTATGAATTTTACCTTACTCGATGCTAGATATTTTTGTATTCCCATAAATATTCTTGAATTTTGTTCTGGGATGCAAATGAGTTTATTATGTTTTGTTTTTAAGCTTTGTTAGGCAGAATCAGAGAAGCCTTCAGGCCATTAATGAACCAAGACTCTCTTGGGTGCTCTGCCTAAAGCCTCATGTATCATAAGGTTTTCCAGTCTGACTGGTAGGAACAGGCACTATTCCAGTTCTTGTATGAATCTTGGGCATTGTTCTCTCTAATCCTTTTGGATTAATCTGATAGTTTCCTTACATGAATGAGCTGATGAATATTCAGCTGAATACTAGAGGGCGGCTCTCTGCGTATCTTAGAAGTTCTCTTTCTGTGTAGCTCTTTCCTCTCCAATATTTTGTCCTATGAACTCTAACTGCCTTAGTCTCCCTAGATGGTCAGCTCCATCTTATCAATTTAAGGAGTCTACTGGACTCTGCCTGGATTCCTCCTTCCTACACAAGAACTTGGACTCCCTATCAAGAAATTCACTTGGGAAACTGTAGACCTCACCTCATGTGTTTCCAGTGTCTCAAGAATCACTGTCCTTTACTGCCTTATATACAATGCCTTTAAAACCATTCTCTCACATACTTTGTTTGTGATTTTGTTCAAAAAGGCATCAAGGTAAATTTAGTTCCTCTAACTCCATCTTTTCTAGAAACAAAGTGTCATGAGAACTACTGAAATGGCTTCATAACTTGTTTCCCTACTTCTTTATTTGCTCTTCTTAAATTTTATTGTGAGTTTCCTACTTTAAATCTTTTGTGAATTCCAAATTGTCACATCAGTAGTGCCCAAGTCCTGTCTTTGGACAATGGTCAACTCTGTGGTGAAGTTCTCACCAGGAGAAAATGAGAAAAGTAAGAATAGTGTATCAAGTTTTAAAATCATTTATTGTGAAATATAACATCAAAAATCTACAAGATGTATAAAAGCAATTGTAGAGTTCAATCAATTATCATTAAGTGAAAAATTCATTTATCACCAAATTAAAAATTACCAGATCCCCAGAAACCCTTCCGAGCCACATATATATATAGGTACTCTGTTTTATCTTACTATTTTTCTGCATCTACTGCTTAATTAAAGTTAGCCAAAGTGAACTATACAGTGAGATATGGCAGACCGTGGTTGGAACCTCACTGAACTGAGGCAATCAGAATGACTTTCCTAAGGAAGTTCTATTTAAGCTGAGCCATAACGAATGAGTAGGAGGTATCCAGTCAAAGAGGAAACAAAGAGAGATAATCTGGAAAAAACTGTGTCTCTTCCAGGTGGAAGTAACCTTTGGCTAACCTAAACTACCAGACACACACACACACACACACAACCTGCAAATGAGAAGGGGCTAAGACTACAGAAAGATAAATATTAAAATGGTCATAAAATTGCATAAAATATCATTGGTATTCAATTTGAAAACTGCAGGAGATTAATGTTTTTCTAGGAAAAATGAACTATTATTATTGAAAAGAAAGAAATCAAATAACTGACTATACTGTTAATCATAAAAGGATTTTTAAAGTAACAAAAGAAGTATTTATCCCAGTTTTAGCAATGCCATGGGTGTATTCACTCAAATTTACATGGAACAGATAATATTTATTCTATAAAATATGTTGAGGCATAAAAAAGGTAGAAGGCTGCAGTTCATTTTATGAAGCTTTTAAAGATAATCCCAAAATCTAAAAATATCTATAAATATCAATGTGTTGTTGTTCAGCCGTTAAGTCATGTACAGCTGTTTTGAGACCCATGGGCTACAGCCCACCAGGCTCCTCTGTCCATGGGATTTCCCAAGCAAGAATACTGGAGTGGGTTGACATTTTCTTTTCCAGGGGATCTTCCCAACCCAGGGATCTAACCCATATTTCCTGCATTGATAGGTGGATTTTTTACCACTGAGCCACCTTGCAACTGCTTTCTGTAACTTAATAAATGATACCTATATATTTAAAATGAGAGCTGCTGCTGCTAAGTCGCTTCGGTCTTGTCCGACTCTGTGCGACCCCAGAGACGGCAGCCCACCAGGCTCCCCCATCCCTGGGATTCTCCAGGCAAGAACACTGGAGTGGCTTGCCATTTCCTTCTCCAATGCATGAAAGTGAAAAGTGAAAGTGAAGTCGCAAAAATTAGAGCTAGCATACCTATAATAAAACATTAGAAAATTTCTTTTAAAATCACAACTAATTCATGGTTATTGACTACTATTTAACATGTTTATGGGCTGCTAAATTGTAAGTCAACAGAGAAATTACCAGCACTAATAAGAATTAATAAGAATTCAATAATGTCACCAATTATAGAAGTATGCAAAATAGATAAATTTCATATATATATGAGTAATTATATTTATAATAGCAAAAAAATATGTGGGTCTTTGAAAAACTTTAAAAATACAGTAAATTAAGAAATAGAAACTAAAGAACACTCTTCTGTATTTCCATGTAAAAATTTAGATCGGTTTTTTCCCTTGTAAATCATGCCTAAATAGCACATACATTTTTTCACGTATTTTCTCTACCTAAGATTACCATTTTCCAATGCTTTTACATTATTGAGTTTTCTAAAACATAATTTTTATGATGGCATAATGGTTGATATATGGTAAAGAAGTGAATGAAATTTAGGAGTTTCACCACTAAAAAATGCCAACATTTCTTTGTTCAAGAGGGAGAAATGATTCCCTAAGCAGCAAGCATATATCCTATATTCCAAAAGCTAAATGACATTAACAGACACTCTAATTCCTATCTCTTTAAAATTTCTGGTGTTAAGAAAAGACAACTGACAATATAAAGACAGTAACCTTAAGAAGTATCTGGTTTCTTTATTTTGCTGAGCTGCCAATAAATCCCAAGCTGCCCTGATATATTGCCTTAACATATGTCACCATTACAGAAAAGAATCTTCCTCGTGTCTATGAGCCTTAATTGTCAGGGTTTTGGTTGGTTGTTTGTTTTTTTAACCTGTAGTCACAGGAAAGTTCTTCCCTAAAGCAGTTTTTATGGATAGAATGAAAGATACATATCTTTTAGAAGTGATGAGGGATGCTTCCGCCATACTGTCCAAATTTCCACCTAAAGATTCCAGAGGACCCTGAGAATGCTTCAAGTGATCTTGTGACCTCAATCTTGCCTCTGTGCAGCCTCTCCTCCCCCAAACAAAGCAGGGTTCATAGATATTGAAGAATAAAGAAAAGAAACTACAGAAAATGACAATCTGGAAGGAAAAGGAAATTTAAATCAGTTTTGAATGTACAAAGCCTGAAATGGCAAAACCTGGAAAAGTGTAGAAACCCATTTGATGTTCAACTCTGAGCTTCTATATTCTCACCTGCAAAAGACTGAACCAGTAATAACTGAGCTTCCATGCCAAGCCCTTTCAATGTATGGCTTAATTAAAACCTCTGTGGCAGAGGTTTTCTTTGCCAGTTGTCTATGGTAGGGATTGTCATCCTTATTCTGTATGAGGGGTCTGAAATTCAGAGCAGTTAAAAACCAGGTCTCAGATGATGCAACTATTAAGTGCCGCTGGCAGGATTCCCCACCCAGCTCTTTGAAATGCCCAAACACAAGCTCCTTCCATTTGTCACAATAAATATACTTTACCCTCTGATTGTTCTGAATACAAAAGGTTTAGATGCCTACATCTCAGTAAATATTAGTTGATTGAATGAAAGAAGATTATTGTCATTGTTGTCTGGTTGATAAATTGTGTCCAACTCTTTTGTGACCCTATAGACTGTAGCCTGCCAGGCTTCTTTGTCCATGGGATTTTCCAGGCAAGAATACTGGAGTGGGTTACCATTTCCTTCTCCAGGGGATCTTCCCAACCTGGAGATTGTACCTGTGTCTCCTGCATTGGCAGGCAGATACTTTATTGCTGAGTAACCTGGGAAACTCCATTATATTATACATAGAAGATTTATATTTTTACATATTTTGAAAATTTATCACATTATTAAACTCTTATTGATTTTAAAAGTTAGAAGCCGGTTCATAAAGGGCCTTTGGTACCAGAGATAGGAATTTTGAACACAGTAGTAACATCAAAAGATTTGCATATTGAAAAAAACCACTCTTCAAAGATTTCTTTTCTGAGTGGGATAGTCTATCAGTAAAGAATGTTTATGTTACGTTGCAGTCAAAAACAAATCTAAAATTCTCAGCGGCTTAAAAAATTAAAGTTTATTTCTTGGTTTGTCTGGGGTTTAGGGTGGAGGCAAGAGTGCTATTCCATTTCATTCTCATTCAAGGATGCTGGCTGACAAAGGCTTCACACATGAGCATCACTGGCAATAATAGCAAAGGATGGTAGGGGGCATGGTGACTTCAGCCATTGGAGGTTCCCAACAAGAAGAGACACATGTCACAGCTCATATTTCATACAGCGACACAAAACAGTGCAGCCTTACCATGTGCTGGAGGGAGAAGAATTGAAAATACTGCTGAAGAATGCAAATATTTATTACTAACAGCTTAAAATGAAACTAAAGAAGAAGATCAGTCCAGCAACGGATGAAATTCAAAATGAAAGAGACAGTGAGGAACTGAATCAAGAAAGTGGCTGAGGGGAAAGAGCATGATGGTGATATAAGTAATATTAATCAAATCAGTAACTATAGGACATGAACATGTCTTGTATACAGATGGGGAAAAGCAAAACACAAAATGCAAAGGTGATCTATGCATCTTGATAAAGTTTTGAGATTTTTTTCTAAAAGTAGAAAGTGGTTTTAACTAACTTTTCTAATGGGTTTAATCTGTGTTTTTAAAGGTACTGAGATTAGAGCAAGGGAGATAAATAATTTATACAGAAAGTTGTTCACCAATTTTTATTCCTCAGTATAAAAAAACTCAGTTATTATTTTTAAAAAAATTCTGTCTAAAAAAGTTTAGTGTAATCAGTAAACTAACAAAGAAATTATGTTATCTAACTCCCATTTCAAAAATAAAAACAATAATCACATCCAGGACCCTTCGAACAAATCTTCATTATTAACACAGGCTGAGAACAGCACTTGAATTGGGGAAAAAAATGATGGAACTAGAGTGAATTTACAGCCTAGAACTGACTTACTTCTGGGACTATATTTCCTAAGTAAAAGCCACAGAATTAGTCCCTAAAGTAATATATTATTTAAGCTGGAAGGAACAATGTGTTTGTGGTAAACATGTTCAGGAATTTAGAAGTGAATACTAATTTAGCAATAAGATATACTTAAATTATTTATGCCAAATAAAGGCAATTTTCCCTGGCAAGGGGGTAGGAAGGTCTGTGGTATTGCTGTTAAAATTCTAAGATGGGAAACACTGAGTCAGCATTTCCTTAGCCTGGTCCCAGTGTTGCTTTACCACAATGGAGAGGTTGTGAAACAAAGCACATTCTTCCCATTCTGATGTGATACTGTATGGATATGCTGGCTTTTGTCTGTTTCTCTGCTGAGAATTGCATCACAAGCCTCAACAGAATAAGCCAGAATGTTAAGGAAATAAAAAGTCAACTTGATCTAAAT
The DNA here is from genome assembly GCF_027580195.1 of Bos mutus. Lineage (NCBI taxonomy): Eukaryota > Metazoa > Chordata > Mammalia > Artiodactyla > Bovidae > Bos > Bos mutus. The sequence goes on along the minus strand of NC_091625.1, from coordinate 29,159,346 downwards.
CTATGTAGTTACAGTTCTGGGTGTGCACTGTTCTCCAACATTTTAAGGTGAATTATTAGTCACAGAATAAGAAAGTGTACTTAATTGTTTTCAAATGTTTCAGTCATCTTTCATAAGTTATAAACCCAAAAGGCAGACTAGAAGTTGATCTCCCTAAATGCAAACCCTGGAACTTCCTTCAATAATACCAGGCAGAATACTGTACATTCTTTTTCACTATCATCAACTCCTTCTTTGTCTTCAAATCATGCTAAACAAAACTACAGAGGACATATTTTTAAATTTAGAAAAATTAGATTTCAGATGTATTAAAGTATAAAACCCCATATTTCAAAACTAATTTTTTTCAAACTCTTAGTTGCTTTATTCATTTTACAACAGTATAGAAAACTTAAGTAGATATTCAGACCCCCAGGAGTCACAGTTCAGTTACTGAGTTGTCTTTGACTCTTTGTGACCCCATGGACTGCAGCACGCCAGGCTTCCCCGTCCTTCACCATCTCCTAGGAGTTTACTCAAACTCGTGTCCGTTGAGTTGGTGATGCCATTCAACATCTCATCCTCTGTTGTGCCCTTAAGGTTTGTATATTTCTAGTTCTGCCACTGGTCTTATATAAGACACAAAATTTTGCTGTGTGCAGCAACACTGTCATCTACTAAACTGATAAAATAAATTTATGTCCTCAAACCTGAAAATTTTTCTATAGAAAGGCATAAGCAATTTGTCCTTTCGAGTGTAGAAAATGAAAAATCTCCATTTCCATCCAACTCTTGTGTTTTCTTTATATTGAACTTACAGTAAGTTTAGGCAGATTTTTCTAAATGTATTTAAAGTAATAGGCAAATCTTTATTTTCAGATTTAAAAACTCTTCACATCCTATTCACAACTTCTAATAATATTTCAGAGTAGACAGAAGGGACATTACTTTCCTATCTTACAGACCAGAGAACTGAGGTTTAAGACAGAAAGCAGTATTTCCCAAGACCACACTGCTATTTTGAGGGCTTGCCAGGAGCTCTTTCTGCTGCACTGTATTATATATTCTTTGAGGCTCAGCGGGTAAAGAACCCGTCTGCCAATGCAGGAGACATAGGAGATGCAGGTTTGATCCCTAGTTCAGGAAGATACCCTGAAGAAGGAAATGGCAACCCACTCCAGTATTCTTGCCTAGAAAATCCCATGGACAGAGGAGACTGGTGGGCTATACAGTCCATAGGGTCACAAAGAGTCAGACACAACTGAGCAACTGAGCACAATAAACTATACTTTTAAAAATATTATCTACTTGTATATGCTAGCTCTTTCAAGGCATGTAAAGAAATCTAAGATATGGTCACCAACCTCAGTAAGTATTAACGTATTAATGATTCAAAATATTTAAATCCAAGGAGGAACAAACATAGCAGGAAACATACTGAATGAAAAGTCCAACAAAACGAGGTCTACCCATAAGATGTAGTAATCGAGAAAAGATCTCTATAAGCTAGAGCTATCCAGAAATATTTCATGACAGAGTATAATATTTAAAACTCATTATCTGGGCAGGTGAGTGAAGTTCAGAGGCTTTCTTATTAGCAGGGGAAGTATTTGCTAAAACACAGAGACCGGAAAAAGCGTATATTCCCAAGACACCAAGGACAAGAGGATACAGGAATGCCTGAAGCAAAGCTTGGGAGGCAAAGAGCTGAAAAAAAACTGGAAAGAGACAAAAGGACAGCACTATTGAAGCCTTGAAAGTATTGCAGAGTCTGTCTTTGAGGTAAATACTGAATGAGTACAGTGTTCTAAAGTTGGTGAAAGCTCTGTGAAAGTTCCTTTTAAATTAGATTAGTCAGTCTGGCTAATACACATAAATGTGTGTTTGAATCAAACTGAGTCACACTTTCATAGCAACTTAAGTTTACAAACATCAGTCTAGAATGGTAAGCCATAACAGCAAGGAAGAAGGTAATAGGAGAATGACATAAAGAAAATTTGAAAGGTATTATATCTGGGAGCTCAGAACATGAAATTAGGAAGAATTTTATGGAGAATGTGGTTAACAGCCATTAGTGTCAGATTTAAAGATCATGGACTGATGGAGAAAAAAAAAAATCAGCTGCTAAAAAAAAAATCACATCCCTGGATAATCTTTAAAAGTTTACAATCATTCTTTCATGAACAATATGAGATTACAAGTGAACATAAGCACAGCCAATGACAGGAGTACTTATAATGCCTTATGGATTGATGTATAGAGAATACTACAAATTGTTTTTCTGTAAGCATAGCAATGTGATGAATGGGATTTTTTTTCTTACCCTGGAATTGATGACCAAGATTCAAGCCTGAGATACAAAAAGATATCCTATATTAATCAATCTGAAGAGAACTGCAAACAATGGAACTCATCTTCCAGACGTTATTAAGTGGTGGCTAAACCCATTCCTCCTTAATAATCTCCACAAGCCCTTCCATCTAGTTGCACAAGCAGGGATGGGGAAAGTAGAGGGGAACAGGAATAAAATTGCTGGAGTTGTGGGGAAGGATTGTTATTTTTTTCCTGCCTTTCCCAATGCCAACCTGGGGAGACGGGATTCATGGAGAGGAGCCTGCAAAAAAAAAAAAAGAAACTGGTATTTTATGTCCAACCCTTTGCAACCTCATGAACTGGACTATCTCCCAGAGTTTGCTCAAATTCATGTCCATTGAATTGGTGATGCCATCCAACTCTCTCATCGTCTGTCACCCACTTCTCTTGTCCTCAATCTTTCCCAGCACCAGGTCTTTTCCAACGAGTCGACTCTTCCCATCTGTGGCCAAAGTATTGCAGTTTCAGCATCAGCCCTTCCAAAGAATATTCAGAGTGAATTTCCTTTAGGATTGATTGATCTTCTTGCTTTCAAAGGACTCTCAGAGTCTTCTCCAGAACCACAATTTGAAAGCACCAATTCTTCGGTACTTAGACTTCTTTATGGTCCAATTCTCACATCTGTACATGACTACTGGAAAACTCACAGCTTTGATTATATGGACCTTTGTCAGCAAAGTGATGTGTCTGCTTTCTAACACACTGTCTGGGTTTGTCATAGCTTTTCTTCCAAGGAGAAAGTGTCTTTTAATTTCATGGCTGCAGTCACCATCTGCAGGGATTTCGGAGACAAAGAAATGAAATCTGGCACTGTTTCCACTTTTTTCCCCATCTATTTGCCATGAAGTGATGGGACAGATAGTATGATCTTCGTTTTATGAAGTGAAGGTGAGTTTCAAGCCACGTTTTTCTCTCTCCTCTTTCACTTTCATCAAGAAGCTCCTTAGTGCCTCGTAAGTTTCTGCCATTAAAGTGGTATCATCTGCATATCTAAGGTTGTTGGTATTTCTCCTGGCAATCTTGATTCCAGCTTGTGAGTCATCCAACCCTAGTTGGGCACTAAATTAGTAAGTAGGCTTATTGATTTTTCATTATTGTATTGAACGAGAGGAAAGGAGAACGGGTGGAGGGAGAGGGAAATCAGAAGAGGGGGCAGCTGTGGAAAATCTGAACTATCACCATGAGGAACAAAAAGGAGGCAGGTCAGTTGAATCCCATGGAAAATATCTAGTCTTGAGTCCAGGTGTTCCAAGCCCAGGGTGGCAATCTAGGCCTGCTGCAGTGAACATTCAGGAACAAAGTCTGAGAAGTGATTAGGAAGAAATAAAATGGGACTTGGCCCCTCACATCAGGGAACCTTGAAATGGGCAGATCCCACTCCTAAACACGAACCACCCCAAGAAATTCAAATATGCACTCTAAAGGAGAACTGGCATCAAACTCTCTTACCAAGAAGAACATCAAAAGGCAAAAGAACAAACAATTTGAGTTTCATTCTAGACATTCAGCCCTCCCCATCTTCTTTTTTTAAAAAACAAAGGAGAGAAAACAAAGAGAGAGAGAAGAAAGAGGAAAGAGTGAAAAAACAGACATTTCTCCTCCAATTTAAGTCTTTGGGACAAAGTTGCAAGAGACGAGTAATTAAGAGAAGAAGATGAGAATTAAGAACATGACATGTTTTTTTATGATGGAGAGTAACCATAAGAATGTACAATCTGCCTAAGGTGGGCTTATATGAGGGATAGGGTAGTCAACAAGTCATGACTGCAGACTGTGACTAGAAATAAATGAAAGCCTCATGGTAGTTTCCCACAGTTCAATAAACCAATGCATAATAATTTAACTTTTTAGACTATTTTATAAAATTTCTGACACTCAGGAAAGCTGTTTTGATTCTTTATACATAATACCAAAGAAAGGCAATGCCAAAGAATGTTCAAACTACCACACAATTGCACTCATCTCACACATCAGCAAATTAATGCTCAACATTCTCCAATCCAGGTTTCAACAGTATGTGAACTGAGAACTTCCAGATGTTCAAGCTGGGTTTAGAAAAGGCAGAGGAACCAGAGATCAAATTTTCAACATCCACTGGATCATCAAAAAGCAAGAGAATTCCAGAAAAACATCTACTTCTGTTTTATTGACCACGCCAAAGCCTTTGACTATGTGGACTACAACAAGCTGTGGAAAATTCTTAAGAGATTGGAATACCAGACCACCTGACCTGCCTTCTGAGAAATCTGTATGGAGCTCAAGAAGCAACAGTTAAAACTGGACATGGAACAACAGACTGGTTCCAAATTGGGAAAGGAGTACGTCAAGGTTGTCTGTTGTTACCCTGTTTATTTAAGTTATATGCAGAGTACATCATGCGAAATGCCAGGCTGGATTAAGCACATGCTGGAATCAGGATTGCTGACAGAAATATCTATAACCTCAGAAACATAGATGACACCACCCTTATGGCAGAAGCAAAAAAGAACTAAAGAGCCTCTTGATGAAAGTGAAAGAGGAGAGTGAAAAAGTTGGCTTAAAACTTAACATTCAGAAAACTAAGATCATGGCATCCGGTCCCATCACTTTATGGCAGATAGATAAGGAAACAATGGAAATGGTGAGAGACTTTATTTTTCTGGGCTCCAAAATCACTGCAGATGGTGACTGCAGCCATGAAATTAAAAGACAATTGCTCCTTGGAAGAAAAGCTATGACCAACCTAGACAGCATATTAAAAAGCAGAGACATTACTTTGCCAAAAAAGGTCCATCTAGTCAAAGCTATGGTTTTTCCAGTAGTTATGTATGGATGTGAGAGTTGGACTATAAAGAAAGCTGAGCACCGAAGAATTGATTCTTTTGAACTGTGGTGTTGGAGAAGACTCTTGAGAGTCCCTTGGACTGCAAGGAGATCCAACCAGTCCATTCTGAAGGAGACCAGCCCTGGGATTTCTTTGGAAGGAATGATGCTAAAGCTGAAACTCCAGTACTTTGGCCACCTCATGCAAAGAGTTGACTTATTGAAAAAGACTCTGATGCTGGGAGGGATCGGGGGCAGGAGGAGAAGGGAACGACAGAAGATGAGATGGCTGGATGGCATCACTGACTCGATGGACGTGAGTCTGAGTGAACTCCGGGAGTTGGTGATGGACAGGGAGGCCTGGCGTGCTGCGATTCATGGGGTCGCAAAGAGTCAGACACGACTGAGCGACTGAACAACTGAACTGAACTGAGACTGAACTATTCAACAGAATTGGAATCTAGAATTTTCTTTTGGAAAGCATGCTTTGTTCTCACATGTTTGGGAATAAAAATGTGTCAAAAGTCTAATAGCTAAAAATAGCTCTAGAAAGAGGAGTAAACTAGCCTTAATAGAGGACACAGCAGATACACATCATTCCTAAGTTATATGAGAAAATAAAATAGAAAACAACAAAAATAAATAAATAAATAAAAGCTTATCTCCAAATGAATTTTATTCCCCCAGGGAATGCCAAAGAATCTTATTCAAGATTTAGTGAAATATCCTCAATCCCTTAATGGAAATAAGAGAATAATAGCTCTTTATCAGAGTGATATTTAATATTTTATAAGAAAGTATATAAAAACTTCATTTTTGTAGTGTTCCTGGGATGCCCATAGGATTCTCTTTTAGCACACATGGCTGCAGAATATCATTTGACCAAAGCTGTCTGTTCCAACATAAAACCTGTCCCAATACTAATGCACTAAGAAACCCTGGGAAATAGTTGCAGGTTAAAATTGCTGTAATTCAGACATCAGACAACATACTAAATGTTCTAGGTATCTATTTAAATAAGTATCAATTCCTACTCTGAACCTCCACAAGCCACTTAGTTTCTGAGTAATAATGTGGAAATTAAATTCTAATGTCATAGATGGATTTAAACTCTTATTGCCTTTAGCTCAGAAAGTAGTAAGATGTTTGAACATAAAGTTCACAAGCCAGATCAGAATACGTCCTTACTTCCTAGCCATATTTCCTGTTTGTTTCTGTAACACATATTTTTTTACTCTAAGCATTCACTCAACCCAACATCATTCTCTCTGTAGATGGGGGAATGTTTGGCATTTAATTGCTGTAAGATGAGAACTCCGTGCACCAGTTTCTCACAGCAGCAGTTCAGGCCTCTTCCTCCTCCTCTTCCTAATGTGCCCTGAAATTGTTCCAGTTGATTGTAAACACTTGCCAGAAAGTTCTGACGTGTGTCCAGTTGTTTTTTCAGCTTGCTGTTAAAAGTCTTCACACCAGCCCTGAGCTTTAATTTCTTCTATTCACAAAGTGGTCATCTAGTCATCTTTCAGCTCACCAGGCCTGAAGAAATCATCTTTCATTGTAGATAATCCCAAGTCCTGGCATGTTCTTCATTAATGAAATCAATCCCTGGGAATATAAAATTGAGATAGCTCAATGTGATCCAGCAGATAATGTCCAGAAACATAAGCCAACTGACATCTGAAGAGCCTTGAGGGATTAAAGCATATTTCTAACATCTGTTCAGATTCGCAGTGCAGGTTTTCCCCCAATACCTCCCAAGAGTCACTCTATCTTTTAGTCTGACAGTCTTATCTAGAATATCTATGTGTTCAAAGGAAACAGAGCTGTATGGAATACAAAGACACAAAACAAAATGCACTTAAACTCACAATTCAATGACAGAAAGGATTTGAAATAAGAATCTAGTGAGTAAAATCTTTATGTTTTCCCTAATCAATATATCTATTGTGAGTGATAATAACTTACTGATTTAAAATTCTATTAGTGCAGCACTTAAGTTACAGTCTGATTAACCAAAAACATGTTTCAGAATGATAAAGTTTCATGCCTATCAAGTTTCTGTATTACAGCTTGAGAAATGACATTTTACCTCTCCACTGTATTACCACACTGATATAAACAAAGTTCTACAAACTTCATTGACAAAGGCCTAACTCTCCTGATTCCCCAAAGTGACATTGGAAAATATTTTCATAATGCTGAAAATGCATTATGAAATGCATTTTCATAATGCAATTAAAATATATTATTGAGCACTATTAATGCAGAAAGCTCACCCTTCATATTTATTGCAATATTTAATGATATATTTTAAATTGCTAAAAGATCACAAAAAGACAAACTTCTAATTATGCTCATTATGACTGAGATAAATTATGAAGAACATGAAGACTCCTGAAAGATAGAACAATTCCAAACAGCTAAAGTGTGATTAGCATCATAGAAATTCTCTAGTTCTAGGAAACATAAAAGTTCCTTTGAATTTATTTTAGAGGCAAGATCAGCGTCTGAGTGATGTCAAGAGGCCTCCTCCCCAGCAGTCTTTGTGTGCCTTCAATATGTCAAAGGAGATAAGTTGCTCCTGTTGTGTCACTGACAATTATACAGGAAGCAATAAGTATGCCCTCTGCGTTATTTCAGGCAGTTTCCCTCCCTAGTCTGTGTCTCCAGGCTTAGCTCCAAGAAGACAAGGATCTTCCTTCTGACTGAAGGGTCTCTCTCACATCCGGAGTTCAAATCTCTACCTACCATGATTTTTCTCTGGTTACAGGGCCTCTTTAATCCCACATTATGGATCTTATCTACAGTACTGGTATCTGAAAGTAAGTTCCACACAACATTAAGTTATCAACTCCTCCATCAGCCTTGCCAAAATTCCACTAAGGAGTGTTTCCAAACATTCCAGTCAGTCTATGATATTATTAGGTTTTGAAATTGTACCACCCATCTTTTTCATAATGATATTGAATTTAATCAGCTCTTTTCTATGCACTGTACTTTGTGATGTTTGTTTTAATCTCCCAAGAAGTTTCTTCCAGGTTTTCAATGTGTTTGTCATTTTCCATAATTTAGAAGTCCAACTTTGCTATTTTAGGCAAGAGTACTTCAAGTTTTCCCTCCAGGGAGGTCATGGAGTTATACGGTTTGATTCAGAAAATAATTTCCTGAAACGAGTCTTTCATGTGGAATCCAGAGTTCTTGACAGTCATTTCCCCTCTAACATGCCTTGTTTAGATGTTGTAGAAAATTAATCATTAACGCACCTGATGTCAAATGCTAACATGTGCCTCATATGAACCATACACTCTTAACTGGGCTTCCATGATTAAATGCTGGATAAAAAGTGGAAAATTTTCTCAATCATTCAGATGAGTATGCACTGTTAGAACCACAGTTTTAAATGTGACTTTAGAAAAACTGAGTTTTGACTTCTCTAACATAATCAAAGGATGGGTTAGAAAATTAGTCTCCCACATGATAGCAATCTACATGCTGATTTGTGAGAACAGAACACAATAGTAAATGATAATAAATTGGGAGACATGTTTGAGAAATCAATTAACATCCCTTTAAAATAAATATATATTAAAATTACTTGCATATATTTGATTTTACTTGTTTTGGTCAGCATTACTGGTAGTTACATAAAATGAAATTCATCAATTTTACATGTGCCATTAGATAAACTTTTAGAAATATATGCAGTTATGCAACTAACACCACAATTACAACATATTTTCATTATCCTAAAATATTTTTCTCATTCCACTTTGCAGTTACTCCTCTCCCTCCATACCCTGGCCTTCCAAAACCACTGATTTGCTTTCCATCACTATTGTCTTTTCTAGAATTTTATATAAAAGGAATCACTCAGTATACATATTCTTTATGTCTAGCATCTCTCACTTAGCATAATGCATTTGAAACTCATTTCCTATTGCTGCCTAGTGTTCCATTAGTTTTCTTTTCCAGTTCCTCACTGCCTAAATCAGAATCAATTCCAGAAAAGCTGATAGTGGCAACAGCAGGACCTCCATGGGACACCCCACACCCACTCCTACCCACAGTGATGTGGCCTTATGCCGTGTGATCTCCTAAAGATGAAAACACTGTTGGCTTCAGATTTTTCCTGTGCTCTGAGCTGGCCTCTGCAGGTGGTGTTTCCCTGGCTCAATGTCAACTGACTTCTGGTCATTGAGAGGCAAGATACTGGAGGGTAGGGAAAACAGAGCAACTCTAGTAATTCTCTCTTCATCTCTCCATCCTTTGCTTTTGTCAGCTCTTTTGAGAAAGGCTGAATTTCCTCTTTGGCTTCAGCTCCCACCATTCAAGCCCACTGTGGTTCCAGAGGTTAGGTTCAAGTCAACCTAACCTCTGAGTTCTGACAACACCAGTCTATCTCATTCCTTTGTCTTTCAAGCCTAGTGGGGGATGAACACTTCTGCTGCTGTCAGTTTCTGGGTCCTCAGCATTCCTTGTTTGGTTCTCATCTCCAGCATCACCTATGGAAATTTCCTCTCTTTTGCTACTTAAGGCACATTCCATTTTATTTTCCTCATTAGATCCTGCAATTAACTGACTGTGCTCCCCCAAAATTTATGTGTTGAAACTCTAAACCCCATGTGATAGTATTTGGAGGTAAGTTTTTGGGAGATTATTAGATCATCAAGGTAGAGCCCTCATAAATGGGATTGGCCCCATTTTAAGTAGAGTCTAGAGAGCCAGTTTGCTCTTCTTTTCCATCATGTGAGAATGAGCATGAGGTCAGGAGTTTACAACCCAGAAGTGGGCTCTCATCAGAAACCAGCCATGCCAGCACTCTGATTGTGGACTTTTAGCCTCCAGAGTTCTGAGAAATGAAATTTGTGTTGCTGACAAGTTTGTGGCATTTTGTTACAGCAGCCCAGGCTAAGACAGACCCTGATTACATTATCACAAAGTCTGAGCCACCAGGTCTTATCCATGTTCACCTAACTTTTAACACAAAACTGATCTCATTTATGAGGCATAATTATTATTCCCATTTATTAAGGTAGAAATGAAGCCTGAAGAAATCATCTATCATACAGAAGGTCACAGTGTTAAAAAGGAACAGAAGTTAAGGTGCTGTGAGGTTGAGACTAGATTAAAGAGACTGAAATGGATGGGCAGAAGCACTGAGTGGGCTGAGTGGAGTTAGCAGAGAACAGGAGAGCTTACATTCTGCCACAAGGCAGGAGAGTTTATATCTTGGGGGAAAGGTAAAAGTATTCTGTAATCTGTTTTATGTAGATGTAAACTTTCTGATCCTCTTTTCTGTTAAGACTGGAAGGAATGCATTCTCCAGATTAATCACCACAAGCAATGTGCCCAACTTTGTATAAATGTACTCTGGCAACAATATCATGCCTGGCACAGCAGCTAAAACTGGGGCTACAACTTGGTTGAGGTTGTGATAATCTGATAACATCCTCAAGGATCCACCAGGTTTTAGCAGGTCCAAGACTGGAAAGGTAAGATAAATGGAAATACAATGGGAACCACCATCCTGGGTTTCTATGTCTCTAAGGATGGTGCTTATCTCCGTGATTCCTCCTCAGATGAAATATGATGAACAATTTACCATTTGTTCAGGGAGTGGTAGGCAGAGCTAAACAATTCTATCTGACCCTGTATCTAGTTCCCAAAATGTTTGGGCATTCCCTTTTCCACATTTTATAGTTACCTGATTAAATGTCCATAGCTCCCTTTGGAAAAAGAACTGGGCGCACATCACCATACATAATTCCATGGTATAGCCAAGTCTTCCTTCAGAGAATCTGACCTTTCATATTTAGCTTTGAATTGCCGAATATTTGCTCTCCACTTTCCACTTTATCTTTTTTGAGAGCATCATCCAACTCTGTCATTACAGTTACTATTCCTCTCATATTTATAAATTCCTGAAACAATGAGCCAGTTAATGAATCCCTCTCACCAGTATACATTCCAGTCTATCCTAGTTCATACTGTGAAAGTTTTACCAAATGCACTGCCACTGCACCAAGGGCTATCTATCTTTCATCTATCACTGGTAATAAGATCCTCTAGGCAATAACATGCATTTCTACTCCCAAGAAAATGGTAAAATAGAGCCTGGAACGTGGAAAACATAACTAACACCCTGGATTCGTTTGCGTGTTGCATGCTAAGCCACTTCAGTCATTTCCAACTCTTTGCAACCTTATGGGCTGTGGCCCGCCAGGCTCCTCTGTCTATGGGATTCTCCAGGCAAGAATACTGGAGTCAGTTGCCATTTCCTCCTTCAGGGAATCTGCCCAACCCAGGGATCAAACCAGCGCCTATTATGTCTCCTGCTTTGGCAAGTGGGTTCCTTACCATTATGCCACCTAGGAAGCCCATTTATTCAAGCTTAATTGTAATAATAGCCAGTCTCATTTAGAGTTTCACAAGATTAATTACTTCTTTCCCATTATATATCTTCTTCCAATGAGTGACCAATTTTCTTTAATTTGACATAAAAGATATCAAAATTCTGTGACAATTCTTATTACCAGTAGTACCTACATGCCAATATCTATGAAATATGAAAGTCAAATATAAGTAAAAACTTGCAGGTATAATCCAGATTATAACATTGTCATAGTATCCATCCTGTGTTAGGAAGAATTTCCCATAAATTTATAAAGAAAAGAACTGACTTTGTTTACATTTGGATATTTAAAATTGTGCTAACACCGTGCTTACTTTAAAAATAGGAATAGAAGTTAATATAAACACTGCTTAAATTCTTTCATGATTTTTTTCTTTCACATAATAACTGCTTCTGTTTTCTTTCCTGTCTTGTTACACAAGAGTGCTCAAAAACATAAAGATTAGAGAGAACACTCAGGGAATGACTTCACTGTTTAAATATCATTACCAGGTAGTGAAAGGATTAAAAAAAAAATAAATGGTGGTTTCACTGGAAGGCTTCTAACTATAAATATCTAGGCATGTCTTATCCAGACCTAACAGAGCTGAAAAAAGAAATGTTTTGATTTGCTCAACCTTTCAAAGATATCATAAAAGAAAATAAAAAGTCAATAATTATATACTGACTATGCAACATCATATAGAATGTATGTTAACTAGGTAAATACGGACTTTCAACAATTTTAAGCCTGAACTTGAAAGAATTCAACTGCTCTGTAAAAATACTGATGATGGGGAAAAAATCATCAGTAATTGGTTTAAAAGAGGAAATTGGTTCTTAAACATAATGCAAGCAAATACAGGGGTTATTTAGAAATGTGGGCACAGAGTATGAGTAATTGCTAGTTGCAAACAGAAAGATGAAAGAAACACCTGTGAGAGACAAGTGACACAAGAACAGAAGGGAGAGCTGGTAATGGCTAATGTTGCTGCTGCTGCTTAGTCACTTCAGTCGTGTCTGACTCTGTGCGACCCCATAGATGGCAGCCCACTGGAGTGGGTTGCCATTGCCTTCTCCGAATGGCTAAGGAGAGTGTACCATATGGCCTGGAGAACTAGGCAAGAATGTAGCTGTCCGTCTTGTCAGGTTCCTTCCACACATGTTCTATGGTAGCAGAAGGAAAGAGGAGGGCTGTGTACATTTTATGCAGTACGTAAATCTTGAAAATAAAAACACAGTGCATAATGCATGCTTTTTGTCTCCTCAAATCTATAATACACACAAAGGGAGAAATTGCACACACACATACACACACACACTCCTCCCCAATGGTGTAGAAGGACTTTATGACAGCATGTCATAAATTTCATATTCTCTACAACACAATCAACTGAACCCACACCTGCAGCTGCCTTTGAAATGTACAGTATGGGGTATCTCTAAACTCTGGAAACTCTCAGTATTTCAGGTAAACAAACAAAAATACAACACATATTTGAGTTATAATTGTTTTCCTCTACAACCTGAATATGTGACAGATCCTCAAAAGTGAAAGCATAGATTCAGCCCAAACCAGAACTCACCAATTAAACAATAACCGTGGAACACTCCTTCTACTCTTAAACAGGGTAGAATTTGTTTTAATCTAAAAATTCTCTCCCAAGCTTGCTAGGTAAGAGGAACCAAATACCAGCTAAGAAAAGAATATTTTGTCATTGTCTTAAACTGATACTTTAAAAGTTAAAACCAAAGACAATATCCCTGTTCTGAAATATCAAAATAGGTAGGAACAGCAGAAATAAGATAATAATCTAAAAATGGCAAATCATACGTCAGTTTTAATTCTGAACTCAATAAAGTGGCTTCTATAGTGACCATAGAAAAGATATTCTTGTACAACAAGCATATAAATATTTAAGAATGGCCCAATAAAATCCTAGATTATTAATACTGTTTAAAATATTAGCCAAATTAATCAAGTAGATGTTCACAGAAAGCCAAAGTGCGTACTAATCTGTATGTGATGTAATTATATCCAGAAGAGAAAACTAGTCTTTAAAATCAAAAATAAAGAAGCGACAGACCCCAGAAAATGAAAGGTCTAATAAGGCAGGTAAGTGGGGTGGGGATAGCCAGTTCTTTGGATGTTTGTAGTCAGCCTTCTTTAAAGGTCTGCTGTCAGCTTTTATATCTAGAAATAGGCAAAAATGTTATTGTTTTCATCAGAGTATTCAGAAATCTAATTGATTATTGAAGTGTAAAAGACAGAGATTCTGAGGTATGAGGGAAAATGAAGTCAGACACTGCAAACCAATCATCTGCCAAAAACTGATGAAATAAAGATGAAAAGCTGACTCATTGGAAAAGACTCTGATGCTGGAAAAGACTGAGGGCAGGAGGAGAAGGGAGTGACAGAGGATGAAATGGTTGGATGGCATCACTGACTCCATGGACATGAGTTCCAACAAACTCCAGGAGATAGGGAAGGACAGGGGAGCCTGGTGTGCCGCAGTCCATGGGAGTCTCAAAGAGTCGGACATGACTTAGAGATTGAACGACAACAATGGGGGTGGGGGAAGCATTGAAATTCAATAGTAGTACTACTATCTCCTGAGAAACCTGTATGCTGGTCAAAATGCAACAGTTAGCATGCTTATTTAACTTTTATGTGCAGGACATCATGTGAAATATCAGGTTGGATACTGAAAAGCTGGAATCAAAACTGCCAGGAGAAATATCAACAACCTCAGATAAGCAGATGATATCACTCTAATGGCAGAAAGTGAAGAGGAACTAAAGAGCCTCTTGATGAGGGTGAAAGAGGAGCGTGAAAAAGGTAGCTTGAAATTCAACATTCAAAAAATTAAGATAATGGCATCTGGTCCCATCACTTCATGGCAAAAAAGTGTAAACAGTGACAGATTTTCTTTTCTTGGGCTTTAAAATCACTGTGGATGGTAACTGCAGCCATGAAATTAAAAGATGCTTACTCCTTGGAAGGAAAGTTATGACAAACTTAGCGTATTAGAGAGCAGAGACATCACTTTGCTGACAAAGGTCCATATAGTCAAAGCTATGTTTTTTCCAGCAGTCATGTACAGATGTGAGAGTTGGACCATAAAGAAGGCTGAGCACCGAAGAATTGATGCTTTTGAACTGTGGAGCTAGAGAAGACTCTTGAGAATCCCTTGGACAACAAAGAGATCAAATCAGTCAATCCTAAAGGAAATCAACCCTGAATATTTATTGGAAGGACTGATGCTAAAGCTGAAGCTCCAATACTTTGGCCACCTGATGTGAAGAACTGACTCATTGGAAAAGACTCTGATGCTGAGAAAGACTCAAGGCAAAAGGAGAAGGGGGTGACAGAGGATAAGATGGTTAGATGACATCACCAACTTAATGGACATGAGTTTGAGCAAACTCTGGGAGATAGTGAAGGACAGGGAAGCCTGGCATGCTGTAGTCCATAGGGTTGCAAGGAGTCAGATGCAACTTAGTGACAGAACAACAACCACGGAATGAAAGAAACACTTTATTACACGAACATTAAAAAATGATGGCCAAGCAGAAAAATGAGATTCTAGCTAAAAGAGCAAGGCTCCTAACCAGGGCTCAGAAGCTGTATTGGTAGAAAAAGAAAAGTCAACTTCTGACAAATCTCACCAATACCACATAATCAGAGACAAAAGAAACTAGGAAGAAGTTGTAGTAAAATCCCCAAGAATAGATGCCCAAATTATTAGAGTCTAGGTCTCAGGCTCAGAGAACATGCAGAAGAAACTTCAGGGCTCACTAGTTTACAGGGCTTCACTCCAAACTGGGAAAATGATCTGAAACCCCAAATTATACTGACACAGGAATAAAAGTACAACTCTGCCTAGAGAACAATCAAAGACAAAACCTAAGAACAGAAAACAGAAGTCAGGTCATCTGACACAGACTGGATTCAGGCTTTAATAAGACCTCTTTTCTGGCCCATCCCTACTAGCAGGTGCTGAAAAAGTGGCTAGAACTCCCATGACATGACTCTAAAACTCAGTTCACTGGGAGTTCAGTTCAGTCACTCAGTCGTGTCTGACTGTTTGCAACCCCATGATTCGCAGCACGCCAGGCCTCCCTGTCCATCACCAACTCCCGGAGTACACTCTGAGTACACTCAGACTCACGTCCATCACCACGTCCAGTCAGTGATGCCATCCAGCCATCTCATCCTCTGTCGTCCCCTTCTCCTCCTGCCCCCAGTCTTTCCCAGCACTGGGAGTAACAGTCCTCAAATACTGTATAAACAAATTGCGACCACCCTCCCTCTGAATCAGTTCCAATAGGAGGTCTGTTCAGAGATGCTACTCTTTAGCATAAGCTAGATGAAATGTGCGACACACATACACACACAATACAAAAAGCAAAAAAAAAAAGTCAGAGGAGATCATGGCATGCAAAACCAGATGTAGAATTTATTTTGAGAAAAACGAATAATCGAACAAATCCAATAAAAAGAAGATCATTCTCTACAAGTATTAACACATCATGCTATAAAAGAACTTAATAAGAATAAAAATTCAATAATATGAGAGTTCAAAGCTAAGATAAACAACCAAATGAAATAAAAAAGAGGTCCAGAGCCAGAGAAACAGAGAGGCCAAACACCATTTGCAAACCAATAGATAAATTATAAGCATCAAGCCACAAACATACACATAGTCATGAGATTATCAAGTGCATGTAAAGGAACTAGATTAAGAATTAAATTAAGTAGAGAGAATATGATACACATGGAAGGAAAAGATGATCCAGGCCATGGCAATCAGTATACATGGCCTGGCGTTCAACTAATGGCACAGAAAATACATTCAAAGACAAAATATAAAAATCTCCTACAGTAATGAAAGAACTAAAATGGCCAACTGAAACATTTAAGTCCTGGAATGTAACACCTGTGAGCCTTTCCAGAAAAGTGAAAAACCCAAGGGACAAAAAGATGAATCAAAAGAAAGATCTCAGTGGAAACAATGTTTAAAAGGATCACCCTATTTGGTGAGTACTGAATCCCCCCACATGCAGGAAACATAAAACTCAACATCAGTGATACTTATGTTATATAAAAAGAATGATTTAGAAGACTTGATAAAGTAAAAGGGAAAATATAAATAATAAAAACACCGAAGATCAAATAAAGAGCCTGGGTGCAAATTAAGAACTCTCTTATCTTCACGTAAGAGGTCACATAATGCTATATAAAAATTAAACAGAAGTTTTGACATCACTGATGTTTTTATAATCTCCTGTTCTTAATATTAGTGGGATCTTCATGAACTCTTGTGGTAAACAATATTTATTCAAACTAGTCCATTCATTTAATCTTTCTTTGTGTTAAAACCTTAATTAATTTTGGTACTTCTAAACTATCATTATTATATAATACTACTTTATAAAAAATTATTCCTACCTATATGTATTGTGTGTTAGTGAGTGTGTATCTCTCTACTGTACAGAGAATTTTCTGAAATAAGAACTAAGGTCATGGCATCTGGTCCCATCACTTCATGGGAAATAGATGGGGAAACAGTGGAAACAGTGTCAGACTTAATTTTGGGGGGCTCCAAAATCACTGCAGATGGTGACTGCAGCCATGAAATTAAAAGACGCTTACTCCTTGGAAGAAAAGTTATGACCAACCTAGATAGCATATTAAAAAGCAGAGATATTACTTTGACAAAAAAGGTCCGTCTAGTCAAGGCTATGGTTTTTCCAGTGGTCATGTATGGATGTGAGAGTTGGACTGTGAAGAAAGCTGAGCGCCAAGAATTGATGCTTTTGAACTGTGGTGTTGGAGAAGACTCTTGTGAGTCCCTTGGACTGCAAGGAGATCCAACCAGTCCATCCTAAAGGAGATCAGCCCTGGGTGTCCTTTGGAAGGAATGATGCTGAGGCTGAAACTCCAGTACTTTGGCCACCTCATGCGAAGAGCTGACTCACTGGAAAAGACCCTGATGATGGGAGGGATTGGGGGCAGGAGGAGAAGGGGATGACAGAGGATGAGATGGCTGGATGGCATCACCGACTCGACGCACATGAGTTTGGGTGAACTCTGGGAGTTGGTGGTGGACAGGGAGGCCTGGCGTGCTGTGAATCATGGGGTTGCAAAGAGTAGGACACGACTGAGCGACTGAACTGAACTGAAAGCTAATGGTGGCTACTGTGAGATTATAAAAACTTGGGGTGATATTTTGCTGTTTTCTTGTTTATTATTCTGCTTAATTTTTCATGCAGTATTATTATATCAACAATGAAATAACTCTACCCAAAAATTTGGAAGAATTAATGACCAAGATAGAGTCAAATCCCCCACTTGGAAATAGTTGGCTGTTTCACAGTTTTCTTAGCTGAGACGTTACTGAGCTAGACAATTTTATCCTAAACAATAGGAAGCTAATAGCTAGTTAAAAATATTGATTTTTCAGAGAGGGAACTGGACAACAGAACTGCAATAAACATGCTATGACTTGGGAAGAGCATTGTTGACAGTCAAAGAGTAATACTAAAATTTTGCATTTACATAGTGCTTTTCACCTTCAAAACTCTTCACAGAACACTGAATTCTCTATGAAAATACTAAAAATAATCTTTCTTTTTAATTTTGAAACAAGGAACAGTTATAAAATCATGTCTGCCTCCCTCTAAGTTTATGTTATTACTTTCTAATGTTGAAGACACAACACAAAGCAAGTGAATCAATGACTTAAAAAGCCCACAGTTTAAAACTTAAAGAACTCTTCTATACATTTACATTTTAGACCAACACATTTGTAGTTTAGGCTAAATGTATGTTATCCTCACAGAGTTTATCATCCATCATTTGCAATGTATTTGAAGTGTATTATAAGTTTAAACACCTACTTAAAAAAAATTTTTTTAATAAAACTAGAAGAGTCTCTAGCTCAATCCCTTTCATTTTACAGGTGAGAAAACTGAAATTCTAGAGCTGAAGGGACATAAGATTTGCCAAAATTCATGTAACTCAAGTTCAAACTCACATCTTCCCTTGGGCCTTTGCTCTTTCTGTCTACACTACACAGGAACACTTATCATATGCTCTGCTTGTGAAAGAAATAGAGAGAAAGAGGGAGGGAGGGAGAGAAGGTGTGGGGGAGGAAGGAAGGAAAGAAAGAAGAAGAGAAAGGGAGAGAGAGAGAAAGGAAGGAAAGAAAGAAAGATCAAATGGGCTTTGTATCACATAAAAGAATAGCTGAGATTTTAAAAAATTTCTCTTTAAATTTTTATAAATCTAATGTCTGTGTAAAAAACATGGGAGGGAAAAAAGTATCTGAATTATTACACATAGAAATTCTAAATGCTTGCTTCTCCTATGTTTTACAAGGCTCCAAACTCTAGGACACAAATTCAAGGCCACATGATAAAAGTCCACATGGGAAAGTTATTATAGTTATTTGTTCCCTGGTTTAGGAGATAGAAATTTTTATCAAAAATACTAGTCAACTAATTGTCCAGGTAGCTCCAATTTCTAGAACATGACTTATTTTAGAAATTAAGGAATTTTGCTTCACAAGTTCAATGTATACCATACAATGTGGTAATACCATAAACAACTTTAGCTGAGAGAATATTCTCACCTAGAAGAGTATCATCCCTTTAGCGCTATCCTCATTCCTGAAACAGATTTTAGGCACTGTTCATTTGCTCATTTCTTTGAATATACCGCATTTTCAGTTGCTCTACAATGCTTGGCAATTCTGCTGTGCCATTTATTTACGGTTTTCTGCTTATATCTTTCTGAAATGCGTCACTCAAGCTTGTGATCTCTTGTTCATTTCAATGCAACTTAATAGGAATGTACTAAGTACTTGCTACGTGCAAAGCATGGTTCTTGACACTGCGAGGGGCAAAAGGCAAATACAATGCAGCCCTTACCCTTAAAGGTAATACTGTAAACACTACACATATGAAAAACTAAAATATGAGTTTCAAAGTGAAAAGTGCTGATGCAGAAGTACAAACCACATGTGTTGATCCCTCAGCAAGGAGACCAGGTTAAAGAACCACTTAGGGGGTCCTGACTCATAGTAAGGGTTCAACAGACACTAGTGTTTATTTTCTTTTTAATCTTACTGCAAGATTCCTGTATGATCTCATTCACCAACTCACTTCCTAGCCAACATCAGCAATAAAAAACAGTTTGCTGCCATAAATCTCCTCTACTGTCAAGAGAAAGTCATTCTTCAACAAATTAAATCTATCTTCTCTTATTTCCATGGTGCAATTTAAAAATTTGTTTAATGTTCAAAATCTTCTCTATTCCCTGATTTCTCTCTCTCCCTGCTTAGTAACAGCAAAGTGGCCTCAAAGTTGAAGCCAGGATTATGGTCTAGGTTGTTCTTCACTGAAACAAGAGTAGTATCCTCAACACCTCCAAAAGTGTGTTATGCCAGATCTCAGACACTCAGAGGCTTTTATTTACCATTAAAATATTATAGCACCATTCTCAAATCTGCTTCTGCTAAAAAAATCAAGAAAATTAAAAAGAATAAATGTAACCACACTCCTTTTAATACACATCCATTATTCTTCTATATGATATAATTTCACTAGCAAAAGCAGGGCCTTCAGAACTCAGTATTAATCACAATACTATCCCACATGGCTGTATATATAACCTTGTGCTCTTTAGATGTGGGGGCAGCAGGAGAAAACGGAAAAGAAAAGTGGCTTCTCAGGACAGCCTCACCAAAATGCCAGTTCATTCAATCCAATTGTTTGGAATGAGAAAAATTTCTTGTCAAGTAGTTAATCATCCTTTCCAAAGTTTGGTAAAAACTTTGCACTACTCTACTCTTGGCACTTAGGAACATTCCAGTCTGTTAGCTCTGATGGAAAAACAGTATAAAGGATAAAAGTCGAGTTGGGAGTATCAAAAACCTTGCCACACAAAAACATTTGACCCAATCAATCCAAACCCTGTACACAAAAACATACCTTCAGATGTCTTTAGCCTTGCCCTGAAAATAAAACCGAATATCAAACCCCACTCATAAGATGACAATCAAAATTCAATGAAAATAAAACAAAAATTTATGGAATGCACCTAAAACAGTGCTTAGAGTATTAGTGCTCTTATCAAATAAGAAAATAGATTTCACATCAATAATAAAAGTTTTCACCAAAAAATACCAGATAAACAAAATAAACTAAAGAAATAATAACAATTGTGGGGGAAAAAAATCACTGGAACACAAAACTGAAAAATGGAAAAAATACAATGAAACAAAAAGTTGGTTCTTTGAAAAGACTGGGCTTCCCTGGTGGCTCAAGTGGTAAAGAACCCGGGTTCAATCCTCGGATCAGGAAGACCCCCTGGAGAAGAACATGGCAACCCACTCCAGTATTTTTGCCTGGAGAACTCCATGAACAGAGGAGCCCAGTGTGCTACAGTCCACAGGGTCACAAAGAGTTGGACATGACTAAGCAGCTAACTAACTTTTGAAAAGATTAACAAAACGGACAAAACATGTTGCTACAGAGAACTAGGTGGGGGAAAAAAAGATACTAATTACCAGTATCAGGAATGAAAGAGGGGCATTACTACCAATCTTACAGAAATAAAAAGATTATAAACTAATACTACACCAAAACTAGATACCTTAGATAAAAAGAACAAATTCTTAGACATAAATCACTGAAACTAACTGAATAATATTTATTTTATATCTGAGGAGGATATAGAAAATATGAATAGGTCTAAAATAAGGAAAGAAATTGAATTAGGAATTAAAAATATTCCCACAAAGAAAAGCCCAGTACTAAGATTTTATACAAGAAAGGCTCTGCCTGGTCACCCTAGTGACTTTACTCTTTTACCTGTAGACACGTTAGAGGTCTCATAGGCAAGGCTTGACTGCAATCTAACCCACGTCTTGGTGGAATGTCCTATGGTTTCTTCTGGACCAAGAGGACGTACATCCATTGAGGAGTTGCCACAGAAATTCCTCATTCTTATCTTGTAGAAGACTGCCATCATCATTTTCACCCATCTCCCTGGTTTCAGCTAAGTGCAGAACTTTCCAGCTTGTCCTCCCAGCCCTTCTACAGAAATTTATAAAGTTGCTTGCTCATATTTTAGAGACCACTTCTTCATGACAGACTGACCCACTGCATATGTTGTCATATGGACTATGCCATCTGGACTATGGTTCTGTGCCAGCCTGTGGCACGGGGGCTGTGGGAAGCTGAGACTAGACTGTGCTACTTTTCTTGTCTGTGTAAGTAACAAACTGTCTGAATTCATTTGGGCTTGTTGTCTTCTTCTATGACCAGTTTATGAAAATATGTGTGAAAAGTCAACTTAACAACTGTGGTAGTAATACCTGTGGCCTGATTAACCACTGCACTGTTGCTTGACTGCTTGACCACGTCACAGTAGAAATTTATCAACTATTTGAAAAATAAATAATATAAACGCCTTCTCAGAAAATACGAGCCCAGGGAAGACCTACCAAAGGTGACTGGTGGTACTCTAACAACAATTACTCTGAAACCTAAGCGTGAAGAAAAATATATCACAAGGAAAGAAAACTACAAATCAATATAACTCATAAAAAAAGATCCAAACTCCTTAATAAAATAATGGCAAACAGGTACTGACGAACCAATTTGCATGGCAGCAATGGAGATGCCGATATAGAGAATAGATTTGTGAATACAGTACAGGGAGGAAAGGGTGGGATGAATCGAGAATAGCATGGAAACATATACATTATCATATGTAAAATACATGTTGCTGTTGTCACTAACTCATGTCTGACTCTTTGTGACTCCATGGACTGCAGCATGCCAGGCTTCCATGTCCTTCACTATCTCCAGAAGTTTGCTCAAATTCATGTCCATTAAGGTGGTGATGGTATTCAACCATCTCATCCTCTGTTGCCCCCTTCTCCTCCTTCCCTCAATCTTTCCCAGAATCAGGATCTTTTCCAATGAGTCGGCTCTTTGCATCAAGTGGCCAAAGTATTGGAGCTTCAGCTTCATCATCAGTCCTTCCAATGAATATTCAGGGTTGATTTCCTTTAGGATTGACTGGTTTGATCTCCTTGCAGTCCAAGGGATCTCAAGAGTCTTCTCCAGCACCACAATTCAAAAGCATCAGTTCTTCAGTGCTCAGCTTTCTTTATGGTCCAACTCTCACATCCATAACTGACTACTGGAAAAACCATAGCTTTGACTATGTGGACCTTTGTTGGCAAAGTAACATCTCTGCTTTTTAACGTTGTCCAGTTTGTCATAGCTTTCCATCCAAGAAGCAAGCATCTTAATTTTGTGGCTGCAGTCACCATCTGCAGAGATTTTGGAGCCAAAGAAAACAAAGTCAGTCCCTGTTTCCATATTTTCCCCATCTATTTGCCATGAAGTGATGGAACCAGCTGCCATGATCTTAGTTTTTTTAGTGCTGAGTGATAAACCAGCTTTTTCACTGTCTTCTTTCACATTCATCAGGAGGTTCTTTAGTTCCCCTTCACTTTCTCCCACTCAAGTTGTATCATTTGCATTATCTGAAGTTGTTGATATTTCTCCTGACAATCTTGATTCCAGCTTGTGATTCTTCTAGCCTAGCATTTCATATGATGTACTCTGCATATAAGTTAAATAAGAAGGGTTACAATATACAACCTTGATGTAATCCTTTTCCAGTTTTGAACCAGAATGTTTTTCCATGTCTGGTTCTAACTGATGTTTCCTGACCTGCATACAAGTTTCTTAGGAAGCAAGTTTAAGGTGGTCTGGCATTCCCATCTCTTTAAGAATTTTCCACAGTTTGTTGTGATCCACAGAGTCAAAGGCTTTTGCATAGTCAATGAAGCAGAGATAGAAGTTTTTCTGGAATTCTCTTGCTTTTTCTATGATACAACAATGTTGGCAATTTGATCTCTTGATCCTCTGATTTTTTAAAGTACAGCCTGTGCACCTGGAAGTTCTCAGTTGAAGCCTAGCTTTAAGGATTTTGAGCATTACCTTGCTAGTACGTGAAGTGAGTGCAATTGTGTGGTAGTTCGAATATCTTTGGTATTGCGCTTTATGATTGGAATGAAAACTGACCTTTTGCAGTCCTGTGGCCACTGCTGAGTTTTCCAAATTTGCCGACACATTGAGTGCAGCACAACAGCATCATCTTTAGTTTTAAATAGCTCAGGTGGAATTCCATCACCTCCACTAGTTTTGTTCATAGTAATGTCTCCTAAGGCCCACTTGACATCACACTACAAGATGTCTGTCTCTAGGTGAGTGATCACACCATCACGGTTATCCAGATCATTAAGACCTTTTTTGTACAGTTCTTCTGTATATTACTGCCACCTCTTCTTAATCTCCTCTGCTTCTGTTAGATCCTTGCCATTTCTGTCCTTTATTGTGCCTTGAACACAACATTCCCTTAATCCCTCCAATTTTCTTGAAAAGATCTCTAGTCTTTCCCATTCTATTGTTTTCCTCTATTTATTTGCACTCTTCACTTAAGAAGGCTTTCTTATCTCTCCTTGCTATTCTTTGGAACTCTGCATTCAAATGGGTGTATCTTTCCTTTTCCCTTTTGCCTTTAATTAATTTTATTTTATTTTTAAACTTTACATAATTGTATTAGTTTTGCCAAATATCAAAATGAATCCCTTTTGCCTTTAGCTTCTCTTCTTTTCTCAGCTATTTGTAAGGCCTCCTCAACCATTTTGCATTTTTGCATTTCCTTTTCTTGGGGATAGTTTTGATCACCATCTCCTATACAATGTCACAAACTTCTGTCCATAGTTCTTCAGATACTCTATCAGATGTAATCCCTTGAATCTATTTGTCACTTCCACTGTATAATCAAAAGGGATTTGATTTAGGTCATACCTGCACCGTGTAGTGGTAATCCCTACTTTCTTAAATTTAAGTCTGAATTTTGCAAAAAGGAGTTCATGATCTGAGCAACAGTCAGCTCCTGTCTTGTTTTTGCTGACTATATAGAGCTTCGGCTGCAAAGAATATAATCAATATAATCCATCTGATTTCAATGTTGCCATCTGGTGATGTCCATGTGCAGCCTCACCTCTTGTGTTGTTGGAAGAGTGTGTTTGCTATTACCAGTGTATTCTCTTGACAAAACCCTTTTAGCCCTTACCGTGCTTCATTTTGTATTTCAAGGCCAAACTAGATAGATAACCAGTAGGAATATTCTATGTGACACAGAGGGCTCAAACCACTAGGGCTGTGATAATCTAGGAGGGTGGGACGGGGTGGGATGCGGGCGGAAGTTCTAGAGAGAGGGGACATATGTATACCTATGACTGATTTTTGCTGATATATGGAAAAATTCCAATCCCATCAGTTCACTTCAGTTCAGTCGCTCAGTCATGTCCGACTCTTTGCGACCCCATGAACCACAGCACTCCAGGCCTCCCTGTCCATCACCAACTCCCGGAGTCTACTCAAACCTTAGTCCATCAAGTTGGTGATGTCATTCAACCATCTCATCCTCTATTGTCCCCTACTCCTCCTGCACTCAATCTTTCTCAGCATCAGGGTGTTTTCAAATGAGTCAGTTCTTCACCTTAGGTGGCCAAAGTATCAGAGATTCAGCTTCAGCATCAGTCCTTCCAATGAACACCCAGGACTGATCTCCTTTCGGATGGATTGGTTGGATCCCCTTGCAGTCAAGGGACTCTCAAGAGTCTTCTCCAATATCACAGTTCAAAAGCATCAATTGTTTGGCGCTCAGCTTTCTTTATAGTCCAACTCTCACATCCATACATGACCACTGGAAAAACCATAGCCTTGGCTAGACGGATCTTTGTTGGCAACGTAATGTCTCTGCTTTTGAATATGCTATCTAGGTTGGTCATAACTTTCCTTCCAAGGAATAAGTGTCTTTTAATTTCATGGCTGCAATCACCATCTGCAGTGATTTTGGAGCCCAGAAAAATAAAGTCAGCCATTGTCTCCCCATCTATTTGCCATGAAGTGGTAGGACCAGATGCCATGATTTTCATTTTCTGAATGTTGAGTTTTAAGCCAACTTTTTCACTCTCCTCTTTCACTTTCATCAAGAAGATCTTTCTTCACTTTCTGCCATAAGGGTGGTGTCATCTGCATATCTGAGGTTATTGATATTTCTCCCGGCAATCTTGATGCCAGCTTGTGCTTCTTCCAGTCCAGCGTTTCTCATGATGTTCTCTGAATGTAAGTTAAATACGCAGGGTGACAATATACAGCCTTGACATACTCCTTTTCCTATTTGGAACCAGTCTGTTGTTCCATGTCCAGTTCTAACTGTTGCTTCCTGACCTGCATACAGGTTTCTCAAGAGGCAGGTCAGGTGGTCTGGTATTCCCATCTCTTTCAGAATTTTCCACAGTTTATTGTGATCCACACAGTCAAAGGCTTTGGCACAGTCAATAAAGCAGAAATAGATGCTTTTCTGGAACTCTCTTGCTTTTTCCATGATCCAGCAGATGTTGGCAATTTGATCTCTCGTTCCTCTGCCTTTTCTAAAACCAGCTTGGACATCTGCAAGTTCACGGTTTGTGTATTGCTGAAGTCTGGCTTGGAGAATTTTAAGGATTACTTTACTATCGTGTCAGATGAGTGCAATTGTGCAGTAGTTTGAGCATTCTTTGGCATTGCCTTTCTTTGGGATTGGAATGAAAACTATCCTTTTCCAGTCCTGTGGCAGCAAAAACAAAACCAGGAGCTGACTGTGGCTCAGATCATGAACTCCTTATTGCCAAATTCAGACTGAAATTGAATAAAGTGGAGAAAACCACTAGACTATTCAGGTATGACCTAAATCAAATCCCTTATGACTATACGGTGGAAATGAGAAATATATTTAAGGGACTAGATCTGATAGACAGAGTGTCTGATGAACTATGAATGGAGGTACATGACATTGTACAGGAGACAGAAATCAAAACCTTCCCCAAGAAAAAGAAATGCAAAAAAGCAAAATGGCTGTCTGAGGAGGCCTTACAAATAGCTGTGAAAAGAAGGGAAGCGAAAAGCAAAGGAGAAGAGGAACGATATACCCATCTGAATGCAGAGTCCCAAAGAATAGCAAGGAGAGATAAGAAAGCCTTCCTCAGCAATTAATGCAAAGAAATAGAGGAAAACAATAGAATGGAAAAGACTAGAGATCTCTTCAAGAAAATTAGAGATACCAAGGGAACATTTCATGTAAAGATGGGCTCAATAAAGGACAGAAATGGTATGGACCTAACAGAAGCAGAAGAATACACAGAAGAACTATACAAAAAAGATCTTCACAACCCAGATAATCATGATGTGATCATGGTGTGATCACTCACCTAGAGCCAAACATCCTGGACTGTGAAATCAAGTGGGCCTTAGGAAGCATCACTACGAACAAAGCTAATGGAGATGACAGAATACCAGTTGAGCTATTTCAAATCCTGAAGGATGATACTGTGAAAGAGCTGCACTCAATATGCCAGAAAATTTGGAAAACTCAGCAGTGGCCACAGGACTGGAAAAGGTCAGTTTTCATTCCAATCCTAAAGAAAGGCAATGCCAAAGAATGCTCAAACTACTGCACAATTGCACTCATCTCACATGCTAATAAAGTAATGCTCAAAATTCTCCAAGCCAGGCTTTAGCAATATGTGAACCATGAACTTCCTGATGTTCAAGCTGGTTTTAGAAAAGGGACTTCCAGAAAAACATCTATTTCTGCTTTATTGACTGTGCCAAAGCCTTTGCCTGTGTGGATCACAATAAACTGTGGAAAATTCTGAAAGTGATGGGAATACCAGACCACCTGACCTGCCTCTTGAGAAACCTGTATGCAGGTCAGGAAGCAACAGTTAGAACTGGACATGGAACAACAGACTGGTTCCAAATAGGAAAAGGAGTATGTCAAGGCTGTATATTGTCACCTGCTTATTTAACTCATATGCAGAGTACATCATGAGAAACGCTGGACTGGAAGAAACACAAGCTGGAATCAAGATTGCTGGGAGAAGCAAGGATCTCATTCAAGTATGAAGGAGAAATTAAAAGCTTTTCAGACAAGCAAAAGCTGAGAGAATTCTGCACCACCAAACCAGCTCTCCAACAAATACTACAGGATATTCTCTAGACAGGAAACACAAAAACGGTGTATAAACTCGAACCCAAAACAATAAAGTAAATGGCAACGGGAACATACTTATCAGTAATTACCTTAAATGTAAATGGGTTGAATGCCCCAACCAAAAGACAAAGACTGGCTGAATGGATACAAAAACAAGACCCCTACATATGTTGTCTACAAGAGACCCACCTCAAAACAGGGGACACATACAGACTGAAAGTGAAGGGCTGGAAAAAGATTTTCCATGCAAATAGGGACCAAAAGAAAGCAGGAGTAGCAATACTCATATCAGATAAAATAGACTTTAAAACAAAGGCTGTGAAAAGAGACAAAGAAGGTCACTACATAATGATCAAAGGATCAATCCAAGAAGAAGATATAACAATTATAAATATATATGCACCCAACACGGGAGCACCACAGTACGTAAGACAAATGCTAACAAGTATGAAAGGAGAAATTAACAATAATACAATAATAGTGGGAGACTTTAATACCCCCACTTACACCTATGGATAGATCAACTAAACAGAAAATTAACAAGGAAACACAAACTTTAAACGATACAATAGACCAGTTAGACCTAATTGATATCTATAGGTCATTTCATCCCAAAACAATGAATTTCACCTTTTTCTCAAGCGCACATGGAACCTTCTCCAGGATAGATCACATGCTGGGCCATAAAGCTAGCCTTGGTAAATTCAAAAAAATAGAAATCATTCCAAGCATTTTTTCTGACCACAATGCAGTAAGATTAGATCTCAATTACAGGAGAAAAAACTATTAAAAATTCCAACATATGGAGGCTGAACAACACGCTGCTGAATAACCAACAAATCACAGAAGAAATCAAAATTTGCATAGAAACGAATGAAAATGAAAACACAACAACCCAAAACCTGTGGAACACGGTAAAAGCAGTCCTAAGGGAAAGTTCATAGCAATACAGGCACACCTCAAGAAACAAGAAGAAAAAGCCAAATAAATAACCTAACTCTACACCTAAAGCAACTAGAAAAGGAAGAAATGAAGAACCCCAGGGTTAGTAGAAGGAAAGAAATCTTAAAAATTAGAGCAGAAATAAATGCAAAAGAAACAAAAGAGACCATAGCAAAAATCAACAAAACCAAAAGCTGGTTCTTTGAAAGGATAAATAAAATTGACAAACCATTAGCCAGACTCATCAAGAAACAAAGGGAAAAAATCAAATCAACAAAATTAGAAACGAAAATGGAGAGATCACAACAGACAACACAGAAATACAAAGGATCATAAGAGACTACTATCAACAATTATATGCCAATAAAATGGACAACGTGGAAGAAATGGACAAATTCTTAGAAAAGTACAACTTTCCAAAACTGGACCAGGAAGAAATAGAAAATCTTAACAGACCCATCACAAGCAAGGAAATTGAAACTGTAATCAAAATCTTCCAGCAAACAAAAGCCCCGGTCCAGACGGCTTCACAGCTGAATTCTACAAAAATTTAGAGAAGAGCTAACACCTATCCTGCTCAAACTCTTCCAGAAAATTGCAGAGGAAGGTAAACTTCCAAACTCATTCTATGAGGCCACCATCACCCTAATACCAAAACCTGACAAAGATCCCACAAAAAAAGAAAACTACAGGCCAATATCACTGATGAACATAGATGCAAAAATCCTTAACAAAATTCTAGCAATCAGAATCAACAACACATTAAAAGATCATACACCATGATCAAGTGGGCTTTATCCCAGGGATGCAAGGATTCTTCAATATCCATAAATCAATCAATGTAATACACCACATTAACAAATTGAAAAATAAAAACCATATGATTATCTCAATAGATGCAGAGAAAGCCTTTGACAAAATTCAACATCCATTTATGATAAAAACTCTCCAGAAAGCAGGAATAGAAGGAACATACCTCAACATAATAAAAGCTATATATGACAAACCCACAGCAAACATTATCCTCAATGGTGAAAAATTGAAAGCATTTCCTCTAAAGTCAGGAACAAGACAAGGGTGCCCACTTTCACCATTACTATTCAACATAGTTTTGGAAGTTTTGGCCACAGCAATCAGAGCAGAAAAAGAAATAAAAAGGAATCCAAATTGGAAAAGAAGAAGTAAAACTCTCACTATTTGCAGATGACATGATCCTCTACATAGAAAACCTAAAAGAATCCACCAGAAAATTACTAGAAATAATCAATGACTACAGTAAAGTTGCAGGATATAAAATCAACACACAGAAATCCCTTGCATTCCTATACACTAATAATGAGAAAACAGAAAGAGAAATTAAGGAAACAATTCCATTCACCATTGCAACGGAAAGAATAAAATACTTAGGAATATATCTACCTAAAAGAAACTAAAGACCTATATATAGAAAACTATAAAACACTGGTGAAAGAAAATCAAAGAGGACACTAATAGATGGAGAAATATACCATGTTCATGGATTGGAAGAATCAATATAGTGAAAATGAGTATACTACCCAAAGCAATTTATAGATTCAACGCAATCCCTATCAAGCTACCAACAGTATTCTTCACAGAGCTAGAACAAATAATTTCACAATTTGTATGGAAATACAAAAAACCTCGAATAGCCAAAGCGATCTTGAGAAAGAAGAATGGAACTGGAGGAATCAACCTACCTGACTTCAGGCTCTACTACAAAGCCACAGTTATCAAGACAGTATGGTACTGGCACAAAGACAGAAATATTGATCAATGGAATAAAATAGAAAGCCCAGAGATAAATCCACGCACATATGGACACCTTATCTTTGACAAAGGAGGCAAGAATATACAATGGATTAAAGACAATCTCTTTAACAAGTGGTGCTGGGAAATCTGGTCAACCACTTGTAAAAGAATGAAACTGGACCACTTTCTAACACCATACACAAAAATAAACTCAAAATGGATTAAAGATCTAAACGTAAGACCAGAAACTATAAAACTCTAGAGGAGAACATAGGCAAAACACTCTCCGACATACATCACAGCAGGATCCTCTATGACCCACCTCCCAGAATATTGGAAATAAAAGCAAAATAAACAAATGGGACGTAATTAACCTTAAAAGCTTCTGCACATCAAAGGAAACTATTAGCAAGGTGAAAAGACAGCCTTCAGAATGGGAGAAAATAATAGCAAATGAAGCAACCGACAAACAACTAATCTCAAAAATATACAAGCAACTCCTACAGCTCAACTCCAGAAAAATAAATGACCCAATCAAAAAATGGGCCAAAGAACTAAATAGACATTTCTCCAAAAAGACATACAGATGGCTAACAAACACATGAAAAGATGCTCAACATCACTCATTATCAGAGAAATGCAAATCAAAACCACTATGAGGTACCATTTCACACCAGTCAGAATGGCTGCGATCCAAAAGTCTACAAATAATAAATGCTGGAGAGGGTGTGGAGAAAAGGGAACCCTCTTACACTGTTGGTGGGAATGCAAACTAGTACAGCCACTATGGAGAACAGTGTGGAGATTCTTTAAAAAACTGGAAATAGAACTGCCTTATGATCCAGCAACCCCACTGCTGGGCATACACACTGAGGAAACCTGAAGGGAAAGAGACACGTGTACCCCAATGTTCATCGCAGCACTGTTTATAATAGCCAAGACATGGAAGCAACCTAGATGTCCATCAGCAGATGAATGGATAAGAAAGCTGTGGTACATATACACAATGGAGTATTACTCAGCCATTAAAAAGAATACATTTGAATCAGTTCTAATGAGGTGGATGAAACTGGAGCCTATTATACAGAGTGAAGTAAGCCAGAAAGAAAAACATAAATACAGTATACTAACGCATATATATGGAATTTAGAAAGATGGTAACAATAACCCGATTATGCAGACAGCAAAAGAGACACTGATGTATAGAACAGTCTTATGGACTCTGTGGGAGAGGAGAGGGTGGGAAGATTTGGGAGAATGGCAATGAAACATGTAAAATATCATGTGGAAACAGAGCTGCCAGTCCAGGTTCGATGCATGATGCTGGATGCTTGGGGCTGGTGCACTGGGACGGCCCAGAGGATGGTATGGGGAGGGAGGAGGGAGGAGGGTTCGGGATGGGGAACACATGTATACCTGTGGCGGATTCATTTTGATATTTGGCAAAACTAATACAATTATGTAAAGTTTAAAAATAAAATAAAATTAGAGAAAAAAAAAAAAGATTGCTGGGAGAAATATCAATCACCTCAGATATTCAGATGACACCAACCTTAGGGCAGAAAGTGAAGAGGAACTCAAAAACCTCTTGATGAAAGTGAAAGAGGAGAGTGAAAAAGTTGGCTTAAAGCTCAACATTCAGAAAACGAAGATCATGGCATCTGGTCCATTCACTTCATGGGAAATAGATAGGGAAACAGCGTAAACGGTGGCTGACTTTATTTTTCTGGGCTCCAAAATCACTGCAGATGGTGACTGCAGCCATGAAATTAAAAGACACTTACTCCTTGGAAGGAAAGTTATGACCAACCTAGACAGCATATTCAAAAGCATAGACATTACTTTGCCAACAAAGGTCCATCTAGTCAAGGCTATGGTTTTTCCAGTGGTCATGTATGGATGTGAGAGTTGGACTGCGAAGAAAGCTGAGCACCAAAGGATTATTGATTGAATTATTGAATTCCACAGTTTATTGATGCTTTTGAACTGTGCTGTTGGAGAAGACTCTTGAGAGTCCCTTGGACTGCAAGGAGATCCAACCAGTCCATTCTGAAGGAGATCAGCCCTGGGATTTCTTCGGAAGGAATGATGCTAAAGCTGAAACTCCAGTACTTTGGCCACCTCATGCGAAAAGTTGACTCATTGGAAAAGACTCTGATGCTGGGAGGGATTGGGGGCAGGAGGAGAATGGGATGACCGAGGATGAGATGGCTGGATGGCATCACTGACTCGATGGACATGAGTCTGAGTGAACTCCAGGAGTTGATGATGGACAGGGAGGCTGGTGTGCTGCAGTTTATGGGGTTGCAAAGAGTCGGACACGACTGAGTGACTGAACTGAACTGAATAATATCTGAGATTGATGTGTGATGATGATGGTGGTGGGTGGTGGTAATTATAATAAATTATCATTTATAATAAGGACAACCAGATTGGAAAAATATAAAACACTGTTATTCATAGATGACATACTCTTATTTGCAGAAAATCTTCAAATATCCACACACAAAAAAAATCTACTAGAACCAATAAATAAGTTAAGGAAGGTCATACTGTATTGCTACAAGATCAATAAAAGTCAATTGTGCTTAAGTATGCTAGCAATGAAAATACTAAAAATAAATTATGAAAACAGTATTATTAACAGTAGCCTCTAATTTACTTAAATTCCTAGGACTAAATTTAACAAAAGCATGTAAGATGTGCATACGGAAAATCATATAATATTACTGAGATTATTAGAGACCTAAATAAATGAAGGTACTTTCCATGACCATGAATTGGATGACTTCATACTGTCAACTGTATCTGCCAATTGATCTATAAATTCAATGTGCCTCTTATCAACTGTAGTCGCTGTTTTTGTGAAAATGACAATCTAATCCTAAAATTTGTATGGGAGTGTAAATGTAGAATATTCAAAAATAGTCGTGAAAGAAAACAACAAAATTGGAAGACTATTTGATTTCAAAATTTATTATAAAAGCAAGAGTAATCATATAAATATGGCATTAGCTTATCAGAATTGACAGTCCAGAAGTAAACTCTTATATTTATAATCCATTGATTCTTATAATACTTTTTTGAGCCATAATTCACATACCATTAAATTTCTCCTTTTAAAGTGTGCAATCCTATGATTTTCAGTATAATCACAGAGTTAAGTGACCATTAGCATTATCTAATTTTAAAATGTTTGTTAGGCCAAAAAGAAACACTCATGTACTAAAAATCCCTAACTACATAGTCTCTAACTCTCTCCAGCCCTAGGCAACCACTAATCTATTTTTGGTCTCTACAGACTTGCCTCTTCTGAACGTTTTTTATAAATAGAATCATACAACATTTAGTCTTTTGTGACTGGTTGTTTCCACTTTGGTTTATTATGAATAACTTTTATCAATATTTGTGTACAAGCTTTTGTGTGGAAAAAAAAAACTTTTCCAAATCCTTACCAATACTTGTTATATGTCCTTATTATAGTTATCCTAGTGAATCTAAAGGAGTATTACATTGTGATCCTGATTTGCATTTCCTTAATCTAGCCAATGCTATGGTTTTTCCAGTGGTCATGTATGGATGTGAGAGTTGGACTGTGAAGAAAGCTGAGCGCTGAAGAATTGATGCTTTTGAACTGTGGTGTTGGAGAAGACTTTTGAGAGTCCCTTGGACTGCAAGGAGATCCAACCAGTCCATTCTGAAGGAGACCAGCCCTGGGATTTCTTCGGAAGGAATGATGCTACAGCTGAAACTCCAGTACTTTGGCTACTTCATGCGAAGAGTTGACTCACTGGAAAAGACCCTGATGCTGGGAGGGATTGGGGGCAGGAGGAGAAGTGGATGACAGAGGATGAGATGGCTGGATGGCATCACCGACTCGATGGACATGAGTCTGAGTAAACTCCGGTAGTTGGTGATGGACAGGGAGGCCTGGCGTGCTGCGATTCCTGGGGTCGCAAAGAGTCAGACACGACTGAGCGACTGAACTGAACTGAACTGAATGATTAATAATATGAACATCTTTTCATGTTCCTATCGGCCTTTGTATTTTTCCTTTAGAGAAATGTTTATTCAAATTTTTTCCCATTTTCAACTGGGTTTTTTTCTTTTCACTGTTGAGTTGTGACAGTCAGTATTCTTTGAAGCTCAAAAGTTTTAAATTTTGGTGAGGTCCAATTTACCTAAATATTGGCAAGCATGTGGAGAAACTGGAAACCTCATATGTTGCCTGTGAATATAAAATAGTACAACCATTTTGGAAATTAGTTTGGGCAGTTTCTTAAAACACTAAACATAAACTTATGCAATCCAACCATTCCATTCCTAGGAATCTACCCAAGAGAAATGAAAAATTATGTGCATAAAAATGCATATACAGAAAAGTCCATAGCAATGTTACTTGAATAGTGAGAACTAGAAATAATCTAACTGTCCATCAAAAAAGAATGGATAAATTAAGTGTGCTATTCTCATACAATAAAATGTTATTTTAATTTTAAAAAGAGCCCAAGAAATACATATTATACAATTCAAAAGAAATACAAAAGAAATACATATTATATAATTCCATTTATGTGAAATAGTATGAAAAAACAAATTTATAACAACAAAAAGTAGATCAGTGGTTGTCTAGTTGTGAAGGTGGGAATGGGGATTGACTGAAAATATGAGCAAGGGAAGTGTTCTAAAATGAGGCTGTGGAGACATATGCACAACTCTAAAACCTAAAAATCATACTTATTAAAATGTGACTTTTATCATCTGTAAGTTATACCTCAGTAAAGTGTTGTTTTTTTTAAGAACAAACACAGATATTTTAATGGCAATCAGTAGCATAACTTTCGGAGAAGGCAATGACACCCCATTCCAGTACTCTTGCCTGGAGAATCCCATGGACGGAGGAGCCTGGTGGGCTGCAGTCCATGGGGTCGTTAAGAGTCGGAGACGACTGAGCGACTTCACTTTCTCTTTTCACTTTCATGCATTGTAGAAGGAAATGGCAACCCACTCCAGTGTTCTTGCCTAGAGAATCCCAGGGACGGGGGAGCCTGGTGGGCTGCCGTCTATGGGGTTGCACAGAGTCGGACACAACTGAAGCGACTTAGCAGCAGCAGCATAACTTTGAATCAAGGACAAAGTATTAAACGTTAGAGTTGAGATCCTAGCAAAGTTATTAAGAAAAGATGGAAGAATAAAATAAGATTTAAGAGTAAGAAATGTATTTTTACTATTCAAACATTATTTGATTCTTTTATCTCCAAAGTATGTGTGTTAGTTGCTCAGTCATGTCCAACTCTTTGCAACCCCATGGACTGTAGCCCGCTAGCCTCCTCTGCTCATGGGATTTTCCAGGCAAGGAAACTGGAGTGGGTTGCCATTTTCTTCTCCAGGGGATATTCCCAACCCAGGGATTGATCCCCGGTCTCCTGCATTGCAGTTGGATGCTTTACCATCTGAGTTACTAGGGAAGCCCTTCTTATCTCCAAAGAAAACCCCCACAAAATCTACCAGAAAATTGTTTTAAACTATGTAAGCACTTAGCAAACGGGCCAGATTTAAAATCAATATATTAGTATTAATTAAATTACTAAATAATGTGGATATAATTTAAATAATTTATATGTAACACTAAGGTGTATTTACATCTTCAGTTCAGTCCCTCAGTCTTGTTCGACACTTTGCGACCCCCTGGACTTTGGCACATCAGGCTTCAGGTTTCTTACATGGATTTAAGTCTATATATATAAAATTATACTACACACTTTTATATCTACATACATACACAAATAACTGCACATAAAATATAAGGTACCTCAGAATATATCTAAGAAAGTGTACAGTAACTATATAGAGCACTATAAAGCATAAACAAAAGGTGCCCCATTTATTGTATTCATTAATCACTTGCTAGAGGAAAGGAAATTTAAATATTCAAAAAAAAGGTCAAATTTCCAAAAAGACACCTGCAAAATTAATATAATTCCTATCAAAACCCCAACACAGTTTTTCAAAGAATTTTTCAAGCTGACTGTAAAATTTATATAACAAGCAAATTCCAATATTACACAAGACATTTCTGATGAATAAAGTGGGGGGACTTGTCTCTGAAAGCACTGAGTTATTATCATTTATTAGTAGTTAAAACAGGATTATATTGCAAGAGAAATAGTTGGCCATCACCAACTCCTGGAGTTTACTCAACTCATGTCCATTGAGTTGGTGATGCTCTCCAATGATCTTATACTCCGTTGTCCCCTTCTCCTCTCGCCTTCAATTTTTCCCAGCATCAGGACCTTTTCCAATGAGTTAGTTCTTCGCATCAGGTGGCCAAAGTATTGGAGTTTCAACTTCAGCATCAGTCCTTCAAATGAACACCCAGAACTAATCTCCTTTAGAATGGACTGGTTGGATCTCTTTGCAGTCCAAGGGACTCTCAAGAGTCTTCTCCAACACCACAGTTCAAAAGCATCAATCTTTGGTGCTCAGCTTTCCTTATACTCCAACAAGCACATCCACACATGACTACAGGAAAAACCATAGCCTTGACTAGATGGACCTTTGTTGGCAAAGTAATATCTCTGCTTTTTAATATGTTGTCTAGGTTGGTCATAACTTTTCTTCCAAGGAGTAAGCATCTTTTAATTTCATGGCTGTTCTCACCATCTACAGTGATTCTGGAGTCCCCCCAAAATAAAGTCTCTCATTGTTTCCCATCTATTTTCCATGAAGTGATGGGACCAGATGCCATGATCTCACTTTTCTGAATGTTGAGCTTTAAGCCAACTTTTTAACTCTCCTCTTTCACTTTCATCAAGAGGCTTTTGAGTTCCTGTTCACTTTCTGCCATAAGGGTGGTGTCATCTGCATATCTGAGGTTATTGATATTTCTCCCGGCAATCTTGATTCCAGCTTGTGTTTCTTCCAGTCCAGCGTTTCTCATGATGTACTCTGCATATAGCTAAATAAGCAGGGTGACAATATACAGCCTTGACGTACCCCTTTTCCTATTTGGAACCAGTCTGTTGTTCCATGTCCAGTTCTAACTGTTGCTTCCTGACCTGCATACAGGTTTCTCAAGAGGCAGATAAGGTGGCCTAGTATTCCCATCTCTTTAATTATTTTCCACAGTTTGTGGTGATCCACACAGTCAAAGGCTTCGGCATAGTTAATAAGGCAGAAATAGATGTTTTTCTGGAACTCTTTTGCTTTTTCAATAATCCAACAGATGTTGGCAATCTCTAGTTCCTCTGCTTTTTCTAAAACCAGCTTGAACATCTGAAAGTTCACGGTTCGTGTATCGCTGAAGCCTGGATTGGAGAATTTTGAGCATTACTTTACTAGCATGTGAGATGAGTTCAGCTGTGCCATAGTTTGAACATTCATTGGAATTGTCTTTCTTTGGGATTGGAATGGAAACTGACCTTTTCCAGTCCGGTGGTCACTGCTGAGTATTCCAAATTTGCTGGCATATTGAGTGCAGTACTTTCACAGCATCATCATTTAGGATTTGAAATAGCTCAACTGGAATTCCATCACCTCCTCTAGCTTTGTTCATAGTGATGCTTCCTAAGGCCCATTTGTCTTCGATTACACAACGTCTGGCTCTACGTGAGTGATCACACTATCATGATTACCTGGGTCGTGAAGATCTCTTTTGTATAGTTCTTCTGTGTATTCTTCTGCTTCTGTTAGGTCCATACCATTTCTGTCCTTCATGAGCCCATCTTTGCATGAAATGTTCCCTTGGTATCTCTAATTTTCTTGAAGAGATCTCTAGTCTTTCCTATTCTACTCTTTTCCTCTATTTCTTTGCACTGATCACTGAGGAAGGCTTTCTTATCTCTTCTTGCTATTCTTTGGAACTCTGTATTCAAATAGGTATATCTTTCCTTCTCTCCTTTGCTTTTTACTTCTCTTGTTTTCACAGCTATTTGTAAGGCCTCCTCAGACAGCCATTTTGCTTTTCTGCATTTCTTTTTCTTGGGGATGGTCTTGATCCCTGTCTCCTGTACAGTGTCATGAACCTCCATCCATAATTCATCAGGTACTCTGTCTATCAGATCTAATGCTTTGAATCTATTTCTCACCTCCACTGTATAATTGTAAGGGGTTTGATTTAGGTCATACCTGAACACTCTAGTTGTTTTCCATACTTTCTTCAATTTAAGTCTGAATTTGGTAATAAGCATTTCATGATCTGAGCCACAGTCTGCTCACAGTCTTGTTTTTGCTGACTGCATAGAGCTTCTCCATCTTTGGCTGTAAATATAATCAATCTGATTTCGGTGTTGACCATCTGGTGATGTCCATGTGTAGAGTCTTCTCTTGTGTTGTTGGAAGAGGATGTTTGCTATGACCAGTGCATTCTCTTGGCAAAACTCTATTAGCCTTTGCCCTGCTTCATTCTGTACTCCAAGGCCAAATTTGCCCGTTACTCCAGGTGTTTCTTGACTTCCTACTTTTGCATTACAGTCCCCTATAATGAAAGTTCAGTTCAGTTCAGTTCAGTCACTCAGTCGTGTCCGACTCTTTGCGACCCCATGAATCACAGCATGCCAGGCCTCCCTGTCCATCACCAACTCCCGGAGTTCACTCAGACTCACGTCCATCGAGTCAGTGATGCCATCCAGCCATCTCATCCACTGTCGTCCCCTTCTCCTCCTGCCCCCAATCCCTCCCAGCATCAGTCTTTTCCAATGAGTCAATTCTTGGCATGAGGTGGCCAAAGTACTGGAGTTTCAGCTTTAGCATCATTCCTTCCAAAGAAATCCCAGGCCTGGTCTCCTTCAGAATGGACTGGTTGGATCTCCTTGCAGTCCAAGGGACTCACAAGAGTCTTCTCCAGCACCACAGTTCAAAAGCATCAATTCTTCGGTGCTCAGCCTTCTTCACAGTCCAACTCTCACATCCATACATGACCACAGGAAAAACCATAGCCTTGACTAGATGAACCTTTGTTGGCAAAGTAATGTCTATGCTTTTGAATATGCTATCTAGGTTGGTCATAACTTTCCTTCCAAGGAGTAAGCGTCTTTTAATTTCATGGCTGCAGTCACCATCTGCAGTGATTTTGGGGCCCCAAAAAATTAAGTCTGACACTGTTTCCACTGTTTCCCCATCTATTTCCCATGAAGTGGTGGGACCGGATGCCATGATCTTTGTTTTCTGAATGTTGAGCTTTACGCCAACTTTTTCACTCTCTACATTCACTTTCATCAAGAGGCTTTTTAGTTCCTCTTCACTTTCTGCCATAAGGGTGGTGTCATCTGCATATCTGAGGTTATTGATATTTCTCCCGGCAATCTTGATTCCAGCTTGTGTTTCCTCCAGTCCAGCATTTCTCATGATGTACTCTACATATAAGTTAAATAAGCAGGGTGACAACATAGAGCCTTGACGTACTCCTTTTCCTATTTGGAACCAGTCTGTTGTTCCATGTCCAGTTCTAACTGTTGCTTCCAGACCTACATACAGGTTTCTCAAGAGGCAGATCAGGTGGTCTGGAATTCCCATCTCTTTCAGAATTTTCCACAGTTTATTGTGATCCACACAGTCAAAGGCTTTGGCATAGTCAATAAAGCAGAAATAGATGCTTTTCTGGAACTCTCTTGCTTTTTCCATGATCCAGCAGATGTTGGCAATTTGATCTCTGGTTCCTCTGCCTTTTCTAAAACCAGCTTGAACATCAGGAAGTTCACAGTTCACGTATTGCTGAAGCCTGGCTTGGAGAATTTTGAGCATTACTTTACTAGCATGTGAGATGAATGCAATTGTGCAGTAGTTTGAGCATTCTTTGGCATTGCCTTTCTTTGGGACTGGAATGAAAACTAACTTTTTCCAGTCCTGTAGCCACTGCTGAGTTTTCCACATTTGCTGGCATATTGAGTGCAGCACTTTCACA
The DNA here is from genome assembly GCF_027580195.1 of Bos mutus. Classification (NCBI taxonomy): domain Eukaryota; kingdom Metazoa; phylum Chordata; class Mammalia; order Artiodactyla; family Bovidae; genus Bos; species Bos mutus. Next base: position 29,119,053 of record NC_091625.1, on the reverse strand, counting down.
GCATCATCTTCCAGGATTTGAAATAGCTCAACTGGAATTCCATCACCTCCACTAGCTTTGTTCATAGTGATGCTTTCTAAGGCCCACTTGACTTCATATTCCAGGATGTCTCACTCTAGGTCAGTGATCACACCATCATGATTATCTGGGTCGTGAAGATCTTTTTTGTACAGTTCTTCTGTGTATTCTGTGTATTCCCCAGACAAGCTCCAGTCCTAATTACACCTGAGGAACCCCGGGTATTAATAATTGTGGGGGGGCCAATCCATCGATTTCCTTTTAGATACTGGGGCAACTTATTCTGTGCTTACTGAAGCCCCTGGCCCACTTTCTTCCCGATCCACTTCCGTACTGGGACTGTCTGGACGAGACAAAAGGTATTATTTCACTTATTCTTTATCTTGCAGCTGGGATTCTGTGCTGTTTTCACACGAGTTTCTGATCGTGCCAGAATCTCCCTCACCCCTTTTGGGAAGGGACATACTGAGCAAGGAGAATATATGGATATACGGAGAAGGCAATGGCATTCCATTCCAGTACTCTTGCCTGGAAAATCCCATGGATGGAGAAGTCTGGTGGGCTGCAGTCCATGGGGTCGCTAAGAGTCGGACACGACTGAGCAACTTCCCTTCCCTTTCTGTGTATTCTTGGCACCTCTTCTTGATATCTTCTGCTTCTGTTAGGTCCATCCCATTTCTGTCCTTTATTGAGCCCATCTTTGCATGAAATGTTCCCTTGGTATCTCTAATTTTCTTGAAGAGATCTCTAGTCTTTCCCATTCTGTTGTTTTCCTCTATTTCTTTGCATTGATCACTGAGGAAGGCTTTCTTATCTCTTCTTGCTATTCTTTGGAACTCTGGGTGTTTGTTCTAGAAGGTCTTGTAGGTCTTCATTGAACTGTTCAACTTCAGCTTCTTCAGCATTACTGGTCGGGGCATAGACTTAGATTACTGTGATATTGAATGGTTTGCCTTGGAAATAACAGAGATCATTCTACCGTTTTTGAGATTGTATCCAAGTACTGCATTTCAGACTCTTTTGTTGACTATGATGGCTACTCCATTTCTTCTAAGGGATTCTTATCCACAGTAGTAGATATAATGGTCATCTGAGTTAAATTCCGCCTTTCCAGTCCATTTTAGTTCACTGATTCTCAAAATTTCTATGTTCACTCTTGCCATCTCCTGTTTGACCACTTCCAATTTGCATTGATTCATGGACCTAACATTCCAGGTTCCTATGCTATAACCCCTTTACAGCATTGGTTTGCTTCTATCAGTGAGCCCCATATAAACCAAAACTGCACAACTTAATATTGAGCCAAATATGACAATGCAAGAAGGGCATTCTGACCCTCCTTTGTACTCCTGAAAGCAGGAGATAAATCTTCTATAAATAAGGCACCCTCCATGTGACAGAAGAATAGAAGACAACCTTATCACCAGAGACAGTAAATTTAGGGCTGTAAAGTTTGTTAAAGTAACCCTTATTTTCCTAGTTACTTCTTCAAATTCCTTTTTCTTGTCAATTCTTCACAAATGAATCTTCTTCGTCCAAAAGGTATAAAAACTTCTCGCTCTGGTCACTTCCTGGAGCTTTGATTCTCTTGTGAAGGCTCCCATGTACAAGTAAAAATTCAATAAAACTTGTACACTTTTCCCCTGTTAATTTGTCTTATGTTAGTTCAATTCTTTGGCGTAGCCAAGGGCCCAAAGGGAGTAGAGGGGAATTTTTCCTCCTTACATATGCAATGTGTTATTTTAAACTTTTTCACTAATTTTTAGATCTCAGTCATTGTAAGAAAATCTGTTACTCTTAAGAAGTTGACTTGTCACCAAGATCTCTTCTGTATCACTTAGATATAAGCAATCAATGCCATCCCCATTGGTCATTAGACTCTTTGAATAAACTTTCCTCCAGACAATTTTCCCTTCACGTAAGTGATTTTTGTTTCTCCAGAAAATTCAAAGCAATAGGAAAATAACACAGAAGAAACAGTATCATTAAGAAAAAGATGATTAGAAAGCAGAAGGCCTAAGATTCAAAATAATTCCTAGGTTCTTGCACAAACTTTTCCTAAAGTCCTAATTAGGAATAGAGTCCTCATTTGACTTCATGCTGAAGAAGAGGGCTACAAAATAATTATATCCAAAACCTAAGGATTATATCATGATTACACATAAACATATAACTTAGAGGCAGTGTTCCATTTAACTTTGATCAAAAAATGGCAAAAAATTAACTAAAGAAATGAAGCCTACTGAAGAATATTTACAATCTAACTAAAGGACAAATTACACTGTTTCGTTCAAATTTTTTTAAAAAAGAAGAAATCTTTGCAAGTGCATAGTAAAATAGCAAAGGCTTAGAAGACCTATAATTTAGATTTTGGACAACTAAATTTGGGAGTACGTGTATTCTGTGCTGCTGCCTAAAAACTTGTACCAAACATGAATATTTTTATAGAGTGTAAGTCAAAAAAGTACATGCAAAAACCAAGAGGTAAGCCCAGAATAGAAGGAACATGAGACCCTCTCTCCAGAATCCACACAAATTTGGATGATCTGTGCAAGGTATGAGGCTACTAATGGGTACAGGCTCCAGCAAAGGGTACCCATGTAGAATAGGAACTCACAGGAAGAAAGCCCAGCACTTGAAAACGTGAGGGTAAGACAGATACACAAGTACCAAGGTATTAGGTTCAGAGATAACAAAGAAAATAAAACTCTTCATTTCTTTCTTTCTTAAAACAGGAATTTGAGGTGAGACTGAAGCTATGGAGAAGGATTATTAATCCCAGTGATAGAGGAGACAGGATCCAATGAGGACACTGTACCTCATTCAATGTCTGGCACAAAGTCAATGCTCCAGATGAATTTGTTGACTTTAACTGATGTAAGGACAACATTTGGCATGGCCATTTCTTGTGAAATTATATACATTTAACCTTTAAATAAAGCAAAAATCTAGATGGAAAAAGAAGAGGGTAAAGTAATAAAGAGTTCCCTTTTTCATATCCTACGAACTGACTCTTAAGTTCACATTTCTAATAGCTTATTAGCTAACCTTAGTAAACCAAACAATGGAAGGATCTTAAACTTTAAAATGGCACTGAGAGCAAAAGCTAAGTAATGCCATAATGCAATCTAACAAGAATCAATCATTTCTTTTAGGTGATCTTTTCCCTATATTTTTGCTAAATGCATTGAAGTGAAATTCGATGACACCCTCAGAAGCCTCCTAGGAATAAGGCTCTCTTACTTTGTTAATTAGGTACCTCAAAGACAAGTCTAAAAAAGCTAGATATACCTTTCACACTACATTTTCACATTACACTTATATTTTCAAATTCGTGGGTTGGATATTCAAACTGGTTAAACTGGCACCACTGACAAAACCTAACACTTCTTATCCCATCCATCCTCAAAAGACACTGTGGTAATGCACCATCTGAGATCATAAAAGCACTAAGGATAAAAAGGAAAAAAGATATCATATGAAAGGATTATTTCACAAATAAAAGACTTTTTAAACGATGCTATGATATCTAGGAAAGATATTTTAGTCACTTTTTCAATGATGCTATGATATCTAGGAAGGATATTTTAGTCACTTGAAGGTTATTAAAAATATAATTATACTCATCATAAAACAAAAATTGTCAGTGCTGTTTTCTCTCAAGCCTTCAGCCAGAGGCCAACACAGCAGGTTTATCTCGTTTGAGCGTCACACTGACCTTCAGCTATTTCCCTCTGCTCATATTTGGAACACTGAAACGTGGAAACAAGACAGGCTGGCACATTCAGGTAAATGCTCTGGAGGTTTTGAAAATTCACATGGAGGCAAACACTTAAATCAATAACTAATACAAAGTATTAGGCACTTCAGTCTTTCAATTATTAGAGTTCATCATACAACCAATTAGGTAAACTTAATATAACACAGGAGCTAAAAGCACAGGCTTTGGATAAAAAACTTGGATGGCATCCTCACCTTGTCTCTTATTAAGTAACAGGATATAGTTTTAAACCTCTCTAAATCTGTTTCTCCAGTTTAAAAAAAAAAAAAAGAAAGAAAGAAAAAAATACTATTAGTTACCTTATGGCATGTTTAAAGTAAGATTATATATTTAAAGAACTGAGCATTTCCTGGTACAGAATAGGTGTTCATTGTTCTAGAGTCTCATTACTCTTATTCTTAAAATGGGATAGTCCTTAGGAAGCCTTCAGACAAGTGAATTATTCTGGAGACATAATTCTGGTTTAGCAGACAGCAATACCAGACATTGCCAGGGGTACAAGCAACCACTGATCTTCACCAGAAAGTCCCTGTGGTTGCTGAATCTTGGCTCCCAACACTAGCCCAAACTTCTGCTGGTGGAAAAGTCTCCCCCTGACAAATGTTACTAATGTTTCTAACGTGCCCACTAAATATTGGAAGAGAAATTCCAAGAGCTCTTCCAAATCTAAATAAAATTACTGGATTCAATTCAAGCAAAAAGTCTGTTCATTCCCAAACTGTTTGAACCAATCCCCAGAACGCAGAGCAAAATGGTTTTGGTTCATTTTAATTAGGAGTCTCTTTTTGATGCCTGTGTCATCTAACAGCAGGAGCCTAAGGAATACTTCCCTAGTTAGTCATTAAAGCTGAAAGCTACAAAGCTTTCATAAAACTCAGACTCCAGCCCTCAATCGTCAGTCTCTAAATCTAATAAACTTTCTAACCAGAGTCTTCATTGCCAGTATAACAAGTGACCCGCATACCCTAAATGAACCAGGGTTCTTTGTCTGGCAACACACTGATTCTGATAGATGAGAAAGGCCAACACAGAAGAGATCCTTGGGGGAGTTGTTGAGAAGTTAACAGTATTGCCTATTAAATTAAACACCATTCATCTACACATACACTGTGAAAGATCTGAAAATTCATGCTAGTTTCCCACTTGCCCATTTCAGTGTACACATTTAATTTAACGTAGAAGTCTTTGGGGATCTGAATCCTCAGCTTTTTAAACATTCTATGTACCATCTAGACAAAATAGAGTATGAGGAAGAATGACTTGTGTGTGTATAAGGATAATGCAAAAAACATGTATTCAAAGCAACCTTCACATTGTACTACATTTGTTCTTTTTTAAATTTTAAATGAAAAAAAGATGAATATTTTTAATGAAAAAAGGTACAATTTCACAAAGAAGATAGACATCATAAACCATTAGATAACTTGATAACAAAGAAACAAAGATACATAAAGCAAAAATCAGAAGAAATATAAAGAAAAAGAAAAAATATATAGTCATAGTGAGACATATTAACATTTTCTGAGAATATTTTATCAAGGGCAGAAAAAAATAAGGACAGCAGCATCTTGAATGATATCATTAACAATTTAAATATAATAGATTTAATTACTTTATATTAATCATTTCCTACACAAATAGATTTACAATTTTGTGTCTCATACAGTGTTATCAGATGTCCATAGGACATTTAGAAAAAGCTGGCAAAAAGATAAACATTAGTAAATTTCAAAAATAGAACTCTGTTTTGTATGTGGGATTCAGTTATACATACACACATAAGTTATTTTTGAAACTATTTTCCATTATAGGTTATTACAAGAAATTGACTATAGCTCCCTGTGCTACATAGTAAACTTTGATCCCAGTTTCATATCTATTTCTTTATTAGAAATTTAGCATTCTATTCATACTAAGTCAAACAAGTGGAGTCAAAATGTCATAAATGTTTTAATTAGGCAAAAATTTATAAGTCTTCTAAAATATATATATATATATGTATACAAAAATTTTCTACTATGCTTGATAAAGGCTTGAGAAAGAACATTAAAAAAAAAGAGATGGAGAGACTGGAAAACATTAACTAAATGAAATGGGAGCACTGTATATGAAATAGAAAAAGTGAAACAAACTAGATAAAAGTAAAAGATGCTCATATAGTACAGTTGTTTTTAAACATGGATGCTCATTAGAAACATATCTGGAGCTCTGGGGGTAAAAAGCAATACCTGGGCATTTGTATTTTTCAAAAAATTTCAAGATAATTCTGATATGCATATGGATTTTAAAAAGTGATTGCAGGTTTTTCTATTAAATGGTAGTTTTGGTAAAAATAGAACTCTATAATTTTTCTGTTGACCAATCATGATACAATGGTATTAAGTGAGTAATCATTACATAATCACAATAGTAAAAAATGTTTATCAGTTTTCACAATCAATAGTCAGACAAAAAATAAAAGATAATTACAATTCACAGCCATAATGGGAATATGATTAACCCAACAATATAAAATAATTACAAGCAATTTGGGGGACCAAGCAGTGTGATTTGTAAGTGGAAGTGCATACATGCACATGTTTTCATCTGCTCAGACAGTCTATGTCTTTTGGTGGTGCATTTAATTCATTTACATTTAAGGTAATTATCGATATGTATGATCTGATTACCTATTACCATTTTCTTAATTGTTTGGGATTTATTTTCTTTAGGTAGGGTTTTTCCTTGTTTTCTTCCTAGAAAAGTTCCTCTAGCATTTGTTGTAAAGCTGGTTTGGTGGTGGTGAATTCTCTTAACTTTTGCTTATCTGGAAAACTTTTGACTTCTCTATCAAATCTGAAGGAGAGTCTTACTGGGTAGAGTGATCTTGGTTGTAGTTCTTCCCTTTCATCACTTTAAATATGTCATGCCATTCCCTTCTGGTTTGTGGAGTTTCTGTTGAGAAATCAGCTGATAGCCTGAAGGCAGTTCCCTTGTATTTTCATTTTTCCTTCTTGCTTTTAATATTTTACCTTTGTCTCTAATTTTTGTCACTTTGATTACTATATGGCTCAATGTGTTCCTCCTTGGGTTTATCCATCCCAGGACTCTCTGTGCTTCCTGGACTTGGTTGATTATTTCCTTTCCCATGTTAGGGAAGTTTTCAGCTATTATCTGTTCATATATTTTCTCAGGTCCTTTCTCTCTCTCTTCTCTTTATGGGACCTCTACAATGTGAATGTTGGTGCATTTGATGTTGTCCCAGAGGGTTTCTTAGCATGTCTTCATTTCTTTTCATTCTTATTTCTATATTCTGCTTTGTGGCAGTAATTTCCACCATTCTGTCCTCCAGGTCATTTATCCATGCTTCTGCCTCAGTTATTTTGCTATTGATTCCTTCTAGTGTATCGTTCATTTCTGTATGTTTGCTCTTTAGTACTTGTAGGTCTTTGGTAAACATTTCTCAATCTTTGCCTCCATTCTTTTTCCAAGATCCTGAATCATATTCACTATCATTATTCCAAATTATTTTTCTGGAAAGTTGCCTATCTCCACTTCATTTAGTTGTTTTTCTGAGGTTTTATCTTGTTCTTTCATCTGGGACATAACTTTTTGCTTAATCAAGCTGATTAACTTTCTGTAACATGGTTTTGTTTTACTTGCTGTGGGATTGTGGTTCTTCTTGCTTCTCCTGTCTGCCCTCTGATGGAGGAAGCTAAGAGGTTTGTGTAAGCTGCCTGATGGAAAGGACTGGTGGTGGGAAAAACTAGGTCTTGCTCTGATGGGCAGGGCCTTGCTCAGTAAAGCTTTAATCCAATTATCTGCTGATCCTGAGGTGACCCAGCCTTGGGGTCTATATTCTGGTCAAGGGCAACTTCCATGAGGGCTTACTTCCAGGCAGATGCTTCCAGTTCCCCCATCCCTGTGGTGAGCCCCTGCTGACCCACACCTCCACAGGAGACCCTCCAACACTAGCAGGTGGTTTTGGTTCAGTTTCCTGTGGAGTCACTGCTCCTTTCCTCTGAGTCTTGGGGCATGCAAGGTTTTATTTGTGTTCTCCAAGACTGGAGTCTGTTTCCCCTAGTCCTGTGGAAGTCCTATAATCAAATCCTGCTGGGTTTCAAGGTCAGATTCCCTGAGGATTCCCAGTCCCTTTGTTGTATCCTCAGGCCAGGAAGCCTGATGTGGGGTTCAGACCTTCACAACAGTGGGAGAACTTCTTTGGTATTATTGTTCTCCAGTTTGTGGGTCACCCACCTGGTGGGTATGGAATTTGATTTTATCATTATAGTGCCCTTCCTACCGTCTCGCTGTGGCTTCTTCTTTATCTTTGGACATGGGGTATCTTTTTTTGGTGTGTTCCAGCATCCTCCTGTCAATGGTTGTTCAACAGCTAGTGGTGATTTTGGTGCTCTCACAGAAGAAGACTGCACGTCCTTCTACTCTGCCATCTTGAACCAGAAGCAAGCTGGTACTACACTTGGATTGGAAATTAGAATTCTTTTCTATTGTCTTCTTATTTCTTTGAATATAGTACATAGAATGGAAATAAAGGGCAATAGAAGTGAAGCAAGTGATTTGACAACAGAAATAACTTCACTTGTGTCACACCTTAATTATTAGTGTATATATAATTTACCTTTTGCCATTTCACTGCCATTTTTACCCTACTCTGTAACAGTAGGAAAGAATCATCTTCTAGACATCAGTCAGTCAGAGGAAATTATTCCCCCAAAACAATGCAAGATCGTTCAACTCTACTAACTCTTTCAAACTAGCACACGTAACTTTCCAGCCGCAGTCACTTCAAGTAGAATTCTGCCACTATCCCCATTCCTTTTGAACACTAACAGGAATGCAGTGTTGCCAGTAAGAAGCCCTCCACATCCTCCACTCACAGCCTGCTTCAGCCACGCAGTGATGCACCAATACTACTACCAAATGTAGACAGCCTTCCTTATGCTGCTGTGGAAGAGGAAAGGGAGGCATCCTGTTCAGTAAGTCCGCTGCTGTTGCAGCCCTTGGTGAGGACACTGAGAAAGGCTTTTTTGTGCCCAAAGACAGAGCACAGGTTCGCTTGAATGGTAACTACTGATAACAATCATGAATCATAAACACACAGATAATTCTGTGGGGGATGGGGAATGCTCAAGTTGGGTACTCAATGAGTTGTGGGTTGAAACATGTTTTATTCCAAAAGAGGTAGGATAATAATATGTAGAAGATTGGAGGATAGGAAAATAATACAAATACAGTGTTCTGTATATGCTAACAGTACCTGCTATTTTATGACCACCACAGGTAGTATAAACTTCCACAGGTAAGATATAAAATGAACCAATTTTTTCAGGAAATATCAACACAGGTGGGTGGGAACTGCTTTTCAAATGAAAGGGAAGGAAAAAACAATAAAATGTTCTGATATTTTCCAAGTTTTCAATAATTGTATTTTATATGACTAAAGACTATTTCTTCAGGAAAAAGTTTATTTTTGTCAAGCTTTTATTGAGTAAGTGCAAAACTAAGTATTCTTGAAGCAATATGAGATGTGAGAAAAAACGAACTCACAAAGAAGTGTTAACTTCAGGTTACTTTATAAGAGTAAAAAAATCAAATGTTTTAATGCCCAAACCATTGTTGATTAAGAAAATGAAGTATTCAATACAATATGTAGCCATTAACATATTGTCCACAAAGTTTCTATTTATATGGCAAAATATTCATGAGATAAACAGGAAAAGTAATGTGAAAGAAAAATCAATGTATTTGTTGAAATCCAAGTTATTCTGCCAAATAAAGTGTTTACACTTGTTTGCTTTCTCTGATGAGAGAAATAAGATTGAAAAGAGAAAAAATGTAGTAGGAGAAAGAGTCAAATTATATGAGCAAACCACCCAGGAATTCTAAAGAATAAGAATTTCTAATATTCAATTTTAGAATTGCTTTGTCAAAATAACCTTTGTTTGGTCCTCTAAGACCTTCACTTAGAGTCTCACACAAGCAGAGCTCTTGTAAGAGAAGGATATTTGGGAGAAACTCAAAGACAGATACTGATTTCCCCTATGGGTCAATGCTTGGATAGTTACATATGACTATATAACTATAGCTACATAGCAGGTAAAAATATATCTATATTTATAAATATAAAGAAGAAATGCAAATGAGAATTTGCTAAAGGTGGTAAACTGGAGCCTGAAGTGACCTTGACACTTGGGAAGGGTCCTGATCTTTCAAAAGAGCATGTGGTCCAAAACCCTATAGTGATCAAGTGACAGAGCCAAATTCACCAAGCTCTTAATATAATGATTGCCTTTTTTTTCTCCTCAACTGCGCATCTGTGAGCTTTCCAAATCATATTTTAATGGAAATTATTATTTTGATTACTAGGAAAAATAACAGTAAAGAACTGAAATACATTTCGATACCTCCATGAAAGGACCATTGAAGCTGTCCAAGGACACTTGGGCAACATTTGTGTCAGCAGATCGAGTGGGAGATAGTGTGCCTGGCTGGAGAGGAAACTCAAAAGTGAGTAAGCAAAGAAAGACAATTTAGACCCAGGAAAGAAAAGTCAGCGTCAGAGAAATCAAATAGAACAGTAGAACATGGATGGGTATTTTAAAGGAACAGAAAAATCTGGAAAATACAGATGTTGTAGTTGATCAAATGGTATAGTCATTTGGTAATAATAATCATGGAGCGTTTATTGAGAAAGTCCCTGTGATAAATGCTTTATATGTACTGTTTCATTTAAATATTTTAATGAACCTGAGACAAATGCTACAATTATCAGTATTTTTTTTTTTTAAAAAAAAGAGGCACATAAGGATTAAATGACCTAGCCAATGTTACTCAGACACCAAGTAGTACAGCGGGATCTGAACCCAGATAGTCCAACTCTAGATCTGCAAAAAACAACAGTAATAAGGATTTACTATGTGCTGGGCACTGTGTTAGAGGTCTCATGTGGATTATCTCTATAATTTACAAAACAACCTCTTGAGATAAGTACTATTATTTACATTTATGGGCAGTAAAACCAGCTCATCCTGGCTTATGGGGAAAAGCAACATATTGGTTCATAACTTATCGTAAGTTATGGTGCAAAGATATTCTCATTCTCCTGAATATAAACTTTGAGCCCCATGGAAAGAGGCTCACTATCATCATCATAAATCTGTTAATTATTTATATAATTATGTGTTGATTCATTGAGAAGAAATTATGTGATAACCACATGTTAGTGATTTCCATGGTAAAAATGTAATGTAACTTTTAGGCAGGAAATGTATTTCAGCATATCAAACTTGCTTAGCTATACCTGCATCATTTTGTGAATTATCTGTATGTTTATGATTCATGATTGTTATCAGTAGTTATGGTTCAAGCAAGCTCAACTAATTTTAATATTAGCTGACATAAAGCATCATTGCTGCTGCTGCTAAGTCACTTCAGTTGTGTCCGACTCTGTGCAACCCCATAGATGGCAGCCCACCGGGCTCCCCCCGTCCCTGGGATTCTCCAGGCAAGAACACTGGAGTGGGTTGCCATTTCCTTCTCCAATGCAGGAAAGTGAAAAGTGAAAGGCAAGTTGCTCAGTCGTGTCCGACTCTTCACAACCCCATGGACTGCAGCATACCAGGCTCCTCTGCCCATGGTATTGTCCAGGCAAGAGTACTGGAGTGGGGAGCCATTGCCTAGGGTAATACATTTTGTGGATTTGTTGGAGGTAACACAAGGATAATGGAAAAGAAGGAAAGAAAAATGAAAAAAGGAGAACATTTTAAAAAGTATGTTTCCCAAAGCATAAGTCTAAACTCTTGGGCATACCTGAGATTGGGCTGTGCTGCTATACTTTATTTCAGATAACTATAGCACCCCCTGGTGAATAACTTTAATATTTCATAATTTTCTCCAAATAGCATATGCTGCAAAATCTGCAAATGGCTCTTAGAAATAGCTGCTTTGGTCCTATTTTTTTTCCTTTTTGGTAAGTAAGCATGTGCCTAAACTAAATTTATCTCAGAAGCTATTTTAATACCAACATAAGTTTTATGTAACATGCAAATTCTATTTCCAGAAACAAGAATAAGGGGACTTGAGTATCTTGGATTAATCAAATTAGCTGCACAGGATGCTAACATAGGGGCTTCCCAGGTGGCACAGTGGTAAACCATGTGCCTGCAATGTAGCAGACACAAGAGATGTAGGTTCGACCCCTGGGTTGGGAAGAGCCCCTGGAGAAGGAAATGACAACCTGGTCCAGTATTTTTGCCTGGAAAATCCCATGGACAAAGGAGCCTGACAGGCCACAACCCATGGGGTTACAAAGAATTGGGCATGACTGAGTAAACACACACACACACTAACTTAGAAGAAGCAAAAGCCTGTAAATCTAGAAAGTACAACAAAATTTTTTCTTTTTTGTATACAAATTTCAAATTTTCACTGGGCTGAAGCATATAAATACATTCACACTTCCCTACCTCTTAGATCTTTACTCATCTGTCCTTTCCTCATGACATTTTTATTGATCATCTTATTTATAAATGTAGACCCCAACACTTACATTCCCTATGCCTTTCTCGGCTTCATTTTTTTTTTTTACCATAGTTAGAATGTCCAAATAAATTTTTATCCAAATTAAAACACTTTGAGATGGGCAAGGATGCTATTACTATTTACGTGGGGACAAACAGGCAATGGGAACATTATGACGTACTCACCTCACTCATAGTACTGATCATCTTCTAATATATTTACTTTTTATTTTCTTTCTTTTCTGCTAAAAATTCAGAGTGAGCAGGGAGTTTTGTCTGTTTGGTTTTCCCCCTTTTTTTTCTTTGCTATAATCCCAGTAATTAAAATAATGTTCATATTATAATATATGCTCCATAATACTGATTGAGTAAATGAACATGATTACTTGTAAGTTGATTACTGCCATAAGAAGTCAAAAGTAACTTGGAAGATTGTTCAAGGGGCATTTAGGGATGTAAAGACAATTTCATTAAGTGGGTAAAGAGTAAGGAGTGTATCACTGGGTAGAATTTAACAGAGGTGAGGGGAAGTGTTATGGTGGAAGCAGAGCTAACCACATGAGCACAGAGGTTAAAAAAAAAAAAAAGGATGAATACTTATTGATCTAACAGCAAGAAGTTCAGTTTGGCCAGGGAATGGGATCTATGAAGAGAAAGGAAAGCCAGAGAGAAGGACTAGAAATAGGTCTTGGAGCCTTAAATGTTATGCCAGTAGTTGGATTTCTGTCATGGTCACAGTCAGATGATTTTTTTTTTAAACATCTACTGTTTTCCACCACTGATAACATAAACATTCTGTGTAATCAGTGTAAGTGGGAACTTTTTTAAAATATAGAGAAGAAAATAAAATCACTTCAAATTTCTCTGCCCAGAGTTAATCATTGTTAATCCTTTGTTCTTGCATTTCCTCTACACACACATTACTACAATTGGGATACAAAAGACAGAAATAGATTGTGCCCTCACTCTTTCACTAACATTTATTTTATGATTATCTGACTAATTAAGGATTCTCTGAAAACAGAGTTTTAATATTTACATACATTTACTGTATGAAAGGGAGAAGGCAATGGCACCCCACTCCAGTACTGTTGCCTGGAAAATCCCATGGATGGAGGAGCCTGGTAGGCTGCAGTCCATGGGGTCGCACAGAGTCGGACACAACTGAAGTGACTTAGCAGCAGCAGCAGCATTATATGAAAATATCAAAATTTATTTACTTAATATCCTGCTAGTACATATTTACATTGTTTCCAAATACAGATATAGCTATTTTTGAAATGGACATCAATAGTGCGTTTACCCTAATGTACTTGGGATACTGCCATTGGCCTGTACTTAAGGATTTTGTAAGAAATTATCCTATGAAATACTACCATAGTTGTTAGGTACTGAAAGTTTGTGTCCCTCCAAAATTCACGTTGCAGCCTTAGCCTTCCACCATGACTATATCTATAGATAAAGCCTGTTGTTGTTGTGTTGTGTTAGTTGCTTTGAAATTTGAGAATTTCAACCAGTAAAAGTTAAACGCAAAATCTGTTTGGATATCATCTGTAATACAACAGAAGAGGCAAAGTTTTTTAAAGGAGTATAGTTCTTTAAATTTTAAGTAGAAAATTATGTATTATACAAATGTATAATGTATGCAAAATGTCATTTTTCAGGAAGCATAATTCTCAATTCAACCAATACTTCCAAATTAATATAAATACCTCCTGTTCTCTGAAAATATCTGGTGAAAAATTAATTATATACATTGAAGTTTTTTTTAATAAGTATGTCTGAAATTAACAAAACAGAAGAAAGAAAAGAGTCAATATATTAAATGGTATTTCCTATCAGATCCATGTGCTACAGTGGAAAGAACACGGCTGTAGGAACCAGATGCTCTGGCTTCAGTCCTTATGTCTATGATCCATGAAATACACAAAGCTGTATACACATATACATTTCTATATGCATGCATTTTCTAATCCTCAACAATGTTAGCTCATGTTATGAATGAGGAAACTGAAACAGGGCTTAATGAATTGCATGAGATCACAAAGCAGAGAAGTGACTGAATTTAAATTTTGTTACAGTTTAAAGCCTGTATTTTTTCCCACTCCACAGAAAAAGAGGGGAGTAATTGCAAAACCTGTGAAGGGTCTGAAATTTTACCCTTTCTCAATTTCACACATGCCAGCAGAAGACATAAGACTCCTAGGTCAGAGGCAAAAGGGCTTCATAGCACAGCAAGCAACATGAGCTTCACGTTTCAGTCAGTTCTCCCCCAACCCCCAAACACCATAGGTCAATGTAGAGAGGCCTAGGTGAATGCTGGGCACACAGTTGGGTTTGGTTATAGCTTATGAACCTTGAGTTCAGGAAGATCTTCAGTCTTACAGAGTGATGACAGATAACAATGTCATTCTTTGTCCAAGAAAGAAAAGAAAGTATTAGTCACTCAGTCGTGTCCAACTCTGTGTAGACCTGTGGACTGTAGCCTGCCAGGCTCCTCTATCCATGGGATTCTCCAGGCAAGAATACTGGAGTGGGCTGCCATTTCCTTCTGCAGAGGATCTTCCTGACCCAGGGATCAAACCTGGGTCTCCTGTATTGCATGCAGATTCTTTACCATCTCAGCCACCAGGAGGAAGATAATATTTTACTATCCTGTTCAGGAAACAAATTTGCCCTCTACCTTTACAGGGTATATAAAGACTCTATCTCTATCTTCTAAGACTGCTTGCTATATAAACATCTTTTAAGAGATATCTTGGAGAAAAGCTGTCACAGTCATATAGAAATGTCATGCAGAATTACCACCACCACCCCCCAACTAAGGGAAAAGTCGAAATATAATAGATCCTGAGGTTTGCTGGACAGTCTGACAAAAGCCCAAAGAGGTGTGATGAATCAGTGTTTGGTGCATGTTTGCATATATTCATATCTAAATTGGATTTAAATGTAGGTCTTCAGCCTCTAGGGTCCATGTCATCAGCCCATTAGCGAAAGGACAAGACATAAGGCAGAGATGATACGGGGTAAGGAAAAGAATAGCATCTTTGTGAAAGAGATTAGAAAAATTAGGTAAAATGTAAGGGTTCCAGTGAAGGAGACTATGCTTCGGGCAGAAATCCTTCCTAGACAGGAAAATCTAAGCAGAAAATCAGTTGTATGAATTAAGTCCATCTGCAAGGACAAGCTCCATTCAATTTACTGAGCACTCAGGAAGTTAGTGTCTCCGGGGCAGGGGCAGATTTGTTTCCTGACCAGAATAATAAAGATAATGTCTCCCTCTGGGGCAAAGATTGTGCTGTTTAGTTTGCAGCCCCAGATAATAGCAGGAATAATTCCAGGTTTGGTGGATTTATAAGCTTTAATGCACTTCTTGCTCAGATTAAAATTAGCTCGCTAGTTGGCAGGGCTATGCTTGTTGATGAAAGCATTTCCAGGGAATAGAGACTGAGGGAGGAAGAAATTGACAGAGAAGAGATAAAGAGCAAAGTTGAGAGGTCACTCTTTCAAAGACAAAGAAAATGACCAAGTGAAATGTCAGCAGTGAAAAAACATGAGCCTTTCTGCACAAGCTAACCTACTGCAATCTTTGCCCAGGAATTAGAAGTGAAATGTCAAGCCAGTTTAATATCAGATCCTACATGATAACAGAGCCAAAGAATTAGAATTTGCAAAGAAAATGTCCCCTCCCAGTTATTTAAAAGAAAATGTTATTAAACAACTCAGTTTAATTAGATCCAAACCAGTTTGAAATCCAAGATAGTATCCTTTTCTTGTTAAATCCCTAGTCACAAAATAGCTAAATACTTGCAGAGTCTCAGGAATGCTGCTTTAAGGAACTGTTTTATTTGGAAGAATATCATTTTTATGCATTTTCACACTGGTAAGTCTTCTTAGAGTCTGTTATATTCAAATTCTGCGATCATTTCTTATAAAAAGGTAATATCATCTGACATATTTTATCAGTCATTTCCATAATAAAAGTTATAGCTAATAATGATAACATCACTAATTAAAATAAATGTGTGTAGAATTATACATGTATGTGTATATATGTTATTATACACATATATATATTTATGTGATATATATGTATATATATATAATTCCAATAAATTTCTAAGAATAACTTTAAGAATAAGCTAAGGAACATCATTTTTATCTACTTATGAGTCATTGTATTCTCTCACTTTAATTTAAAGTTTTGATCATAATAAACTTTTCTAGGTCTGAGGGAGCAAAAGCAATAATGGCTTATCTTCAAACATTGTATGGAATAAAGAATAATTCTCATTTTAACTTCATAAAATTGACATAACAAGTGAGAAAAGATTTTTCATTCAAGTAACTAACTTTTTCATGTTTAATAATCATGCTTGCATAGAAAAAACATTTATAAGAGTATAAAAATGAAGAGGAATGCAGTTCATTTCCACAGCTATGATTTGTTGCCTAACATAAATTGAAATTCCTTTCATTAAATACACTAATATGGCTTGGAAAAGGATTTAAAAATTAAATATATTTCGTTTCTAGACTTTTAGTAGAATTAAAGAGATTTCATATACTAGCCTGCTTAAAAAATCACAAATTAAACATTTTATTTGAAAACTTATCATATATGGAAAATTATTTCTATAAGATATTCAAAGACTATTGTCAAACTTTGCTGGTTTTTTTCCACTACATCTATAAGTACAAAGAAATGACAAGCTTTAATTACTTCTTTAGGATTGTTTCAGTGTCTGTGTATGTGTGTGTGTGTGTTTAGTCACTCAGTTGTGTTTGACTCTTTGTGACCCCATGGACTGTACCCCACCAGGCTCCTCTGTCCATGGAAATTCTCCAGGCAAGAATACTGGAGTGGTTACCATGCCCTTCTCCAGGGGATCTTTCCAACCCAGGGATAAAAACTTAGTCTCTCATATCTCCCACATTACAGGCAGATTCTTTACCGTCTGAGCCACCAGGGAAGCCTCTATATAGAGTTTCTCAGTACAGTCATTCAGTAGTCTCTGACTCTTTTTGACCAAATGAACTGCAGCTCACCAAGCTTCCCTGTCCATCACCAACTCCTGGAGCTTACTTAAACTCATGTCCATCGAGACAGTGATGCCATCAACCATCTCATCCTCTGTCATTCCCTTCCCTCTCTCCTGCAATCTTTCCCAGCATCAGGGTCTTTTCCAGTGAGTCAGTTCTTCGCATCAGGTGGCCAAAGTACTGGAGTTTCAGCTTCAGCATCAGTCCTTCCAATGAATATTCAGGACTGATTTCCTTTAGGATTGACTGGTTTGATCTCCTTGCAGTCCAAGGGACTCTCAACAGTCTTCTCCAACATCACAGTTCTAAAGCATCAATTCTTTGGCACTCAGCTTTCTTTATAGTCTGACTCTCACATCCATACATGACTACTGGGAAAACCATAGCTTTGACTAGATGGACTTTTGTTGGCAAAGTACTGTCTCTGCTTTTTAATATACTGTCTAGGTTGGTCATAGCTTATCTACCAAGGAGCAAGAGTCTTTTAATTTCATGGCTGCAGTCACCATCTGCAGTGATTTTGGAGCCCCCAAAAAGAAAGTATCTCACTGTTTCCATTGTTTCCCCATCTATTTGCCATGAAGTGACGGGACCAGATACCATGATCTTAGCTTTTTTAATGTTGAGTTTTAAGCCAACTTCTTTACTCTCCTCTTTCACTTTCATCAAGAGGCTCTTTAGTTCCTCTTTGCTTTTGCCATAAGGGTGGGGTCATCTGCATATCTGAGGTTATTGATATTTCTCCAAGAAATCTTGATTCCACCTTGTGCTTCATCCAACCTGGCATTTCACATGATGTACTCTGCATATAAGTTTAATAAGCAGAGTGACAATATACAGCCTTGATTTACTCTTTTCCCTATTTGGAACAAGTCTGTTGTTCCATGTCCAGTTCTAACTGTTGCTTCTTGACTTGCATACAGATTTCACAGGAGGCAGGTAAAGTGGTCTGGTATTCCCATCTTTTTAAGAATTTTCCATAGTTTGTTGTGATCCACCCTGTCAAAGACTTTGGTGTAGTCAATAAAGCAGAAGTAGATGTTTTTCGGAACTCTCTTGCTTTTTCGATGATTCAACGGATGTTGGTAATTTAATCTCTGGTTCCTCTGTCTTTTCGAAATCCAGCTTGAACATCTGGAATTTCATGGTTCACAAACTGTTGATGTGTGGCTTGGAGGATTTTGAGCATTACTTTCCTAGCGTGTGAGATGAGTGCAAATGTGCAGTAGTGTGAACATTCTCTGGCATTGCCTTTCTTTGTGATTGGAATGAAAACTGACCTTTTCCAGTCCTGTGGACACTGCTGATTTTTCCAGATTTGTTGGCATATTGAATATAGCACTTTCACAGCATCATATTTTAGGATTTGAAATAGCTCAACTGGAATTCCATCACTTCCACCAGCTTTGTTTGTAGTGATGCTTCCTAAGGCCCACTTGACTTTGCATTCCAGGATGTCTGGCTCTAGGTGAATGATCACACCATCATGGTTATCTGGGTCATGAAGATCCTTTTTGTATACTTCTTCTGAGTATTCCTGCCACCTCTTCTTAATACCTTCTACCCTACCATTTCTGTGCTTTATTGTGCCCATCTTTGCATGAAAAGTTCCCTTGGTATCTCTAATTTTTTTGAAGAGATCTCTAGTCTTTCCCATTCTATTGTTTTCCTCTATTTCTTTGCATTGATCGCTGAGGAAGGCTTTCTTATCTCTCCTTGCTACTCTTTGGAACTTTGCATTCAAATGGGTATGCTGCTGCTGCTGTCACTTCAGTCGTGTCCGACTCTGTGCGACCCCATAGACGGCAGCCCACCAGGCTCCCCCATCCCTGGGGTTCTCCAGGCAAGAACACTGGAGTGGGTTGCCATTTCCTTCTCCAATGCAGGAAAGTGAAAAGTGAAAGTGAAGTCGCTCAGTCATGTCCAACCCTCAGCGACCCCATGGACTGCAGCCTACCAGGCTCCTCCGCCCATGGGATTTTCCAGGCAAGAGCACTGGAGTGGGGTGCCATTGCCTTCTCCTCAAATGTGTATAGCTTTCCTTTTCTCCTTTGCCTTTCACTTCTCTACTTTCATAGCTATTTGTAAGTCCTCCTCAGACAACTATTTTGCCTTTTTGGAGTTTCTTTTTCTTGGGGATGGTCTTGATCACTGCCTCCTGTACAATGTGATGAACCTCCATCCATAGTTCTTCAGGCACTCTGTCTATCAAATCTAATCCCTTGAATCTATTTCTCACTTCCACTGTATGATTGTAAGGGGTTTGATTTAGGTCATACATGAATTGTCTAGTTGTTTTCCCTACTTTATTCAATTTAAGTCTGATTTTGCCAATAAGGGTTTCATGATCTGAGCCACAGTCAGTTCACAGTCTTGCTTTTGCTGACTGTATAGAGCTTCTCCATCTTTAGCTGCAAAGAATATAATCAATCTGATCTCAGTGTTGACCATTTGGTGATGTCCATGTGTAGACTCCTCTTGTGTTGCTGGAAGAGGGTGTTTGCTACGATCAGTGCATTCTCTAGACAAAACTCTGTTAGCCTTTGCCCTGCTTCGTTCTATGCTCCAAGGCCAAATTTGCCTGTTACTCCAGGTATTTCTTGACTTCCTACTTTTGCATTCCAGTTCCCTATAATGAAAAGGACAACTTTTTGGGTGTTAGTTCTAGAAGATCTTGTAGGTCTTCATAGAAATGTTCAACATCAGCTCCAATCAGCATTACTGATCGGGCCATAGACTTGGATTACCATGATATTGAATGGTTTGCCTTGGAAACGAACAGAGATCATTCTGTCACTTTGAGATTGCATCCAAGTTCTGTATTTCATACCCTTTTGTTGACTATGATGGCTACTCCATTTCTTCTAAGGGATTCTTGCCAACAATAGTAGATATAATGGTCATCTGAATTAAATTCACCCATTCCAGTCCATTTTAGTTTTCTGATTTCTAAAATGTCTATGTTCACTCTTGTCATCTCCTGTTTGACCACTTCCAATTTGCCTTGATTCATGGACCTAACATTCCAGGTTCGTATGCAATATCGCTCTTTACAGCATTGGACTTTACTTGCATCAGCAGTCACATCCACAACTGGGTATTGTTTTTACTTTGGCTCAGCATCTTCATTCTTTCTGGAGTTATTTCTCCACTGTTCTCCAGTAGCATATTGGGCACCTACTGACCTAGGTAGTTCATCTTTCTGTGTCCTATCTTTTTGCCTTTTCATACTGTTCATGAAGTTCTCAAGGCAAAAATACAGAAGTTGTTTGCCATTCCCTTCTCCAGAAGACCACATTTTGTCAGAACTCTGTACCATGACCCGTCCATCTTGAGTGGCCCTACACAGCATGGCTCATAGTTTCACTGCATGAGACAAGGCTGTGGTCCTTGTGATCAGTTTGATTAATTTTCCTCTTCGTGGTTTTCATTCTGTCTTCCCTCTGATGGATAAGGATAAGAGGCTTATGGAAGCTTCCTCATGAGAGAGACTACTTGAGGGGGAACCTAGGTCTTGTTCTGATTTGCAGGGCCATGCTCAGTAAATCTTTAATCCAATTTTCTATAGATGGGCCAGGCTGTGTTCCCTCCCTGTTGTTTGATCTGAGATCCAACTTTGGTGGAGTTAATGAAGATAATAGCGACCTCCTTCAAAAGGTCCCACGCACGCACTGCCACATTTAGTGCCCCCAAGGCTGCACCACTGCCGACCCAGGCCTCTGCCGAAGACTCCTGGACACTCACGGCAAGTCTGGGTCAGTCTCTTGTGGGGTCACTGCTCCTTTCTCCTGGGTCCAGGTGCACACAAGGTTTTGTTTGTGCCCTCCAAGAGTCTGATTCCCCAGTCCTGTGTAATTTCTGGTGGCTCTATGGTGGGTTAATGGCAACCTCCTTCAAGAGGGCTTATGCCATACCCAGGTCTGCTGCAACCAGAGCCGCTACCCCTGCAGCAGGCCACTTCTGACCCGTACCTCCACAGGAGACACTCAAACACTCAAGTGCAGGTCTGGCTCAGTCTCTGTGGAGTGTCCTGGTGCACACAAGGTTTTGTTAGAGCCCTTCAAGTGTCTCTGGTGGGTATGGGGTTTGATTCTAAGTGTAACTTCGGCCCTCCTACCATCTTGCTGTGGCTTCTCCTTTGCCCTTGGTCGTGAGGTATATTTTTTTGGTGGGATCCAATATTCTCCTGTCAATGGTTCTTCAGCAGCAGGTTGTAATTTTGGAGTTCTTGCAGGAGAAGATGAATTCACATCCATCTACTCCACCATCTTAAATGTTGAGAGAACCTCTATTCATATACATGAATAAATGTTGGCAAGAATGTGGAAAACAGGGAACCCATACATTTTTGTCAGAATATAAATTGGCACAAGATAGATCAAATTGCCAACATCCGTTGGATCACTGAAAAAGCAAGAGAGTTCAAAAAAAAAACATTTACTTCTGCTTTATAGACTATGGCAAAGCCTTCATGTGGATCACAACAACCTCTGGAAAATTCTTAAAGAGATGGCAATACCAGACCA